>NW_015506366.1:141084-146365 GCF_001515645.1 Sinocyclocheilus grahami
AGTTATAGCTAGTCTTGTGTCAGGAGACCAAGAAACTGCTATAGTACTGTATACTGTAATGAAATTTGGTCAAATGTGCAGAGGATGCTAAATTTACTTTTTTTATTTTATTTTTTACTGTACTGTATTGTGGTGCATGCCAAGTTCATACAATTCCTTGGTATTTGAAGTTTCTAGTGCTTTTCGTCTACTTCAAGATCACTTACAGTCGTAAAATGAAAATGATTTTTTCCCCAAAGGTTCATTGCTGAATTATACATCTGTATCTGTAATTTAATTTATGTATACTGTAATAGACATTGAGCTGCAAAAATAATTCCTGAACCCTTTTTTTTTGTTACAGTGTTATTGATCTCAGTGTTCACTGGGCAGGAAAGTCATCTGTGTATTTGAATGGTGTGTAAGAATTTACAGTTTTTCTGCTTACACACAACATCTTTACTTGTCACACAATTTCTGAAACCTGACACTCAAACACCAGAAGCACACACCAAATTTGCAAAACCATACATTAATTCTCAGCCTTTGACTCCATTTTCAATTTCATAAAACACTTTTTGCAAAACACAACACACAATTCTCTATGTAACACCAAATGTGTTTGCAAATGTTTGCTTTTGAGATGTGTTTGTGATATTTTGAATGCAGTGCTTCATTTTGCAAGAGATGTGAGGCATTTTGCATTTTGTACGTGCAATTCTTGGATTTGTGTGTAAAGTTTTAAAAATGTGTGTAAGCAGTTGAAAAAAAAACTGTAAGAAAAACTGTAATAACTAGATTGAAAAGTTTAAAAGAAAAAATTATGCTGGCTTAAAGTCTTGTTTAAAATCGTAAATGGTTTGGTCAGTTAGATGTTCTAGATGTTTGCTAAAGTGTTGCTAGTTGGTTGCTAGGATATTCTGGGTGGTTGCTAGGCTCTTGCTATGCAGTTGCTGGGGTGTTGCTAGAGTATATGGTTGATTGAGTTTGTTCTGGGTGACATTCCCACCTCTGTTAATAACAGAAAATCAAACATTGTTTTCAAAACTGATCCAGTTTCAGTGCTTTGATATTATTGTATTTATTTCTAATGTTAGGAAATTCAAAAGTTTGTGTTGCTCTTAAACTTGCACTAAACGTGATTATACCATCTAAGTAGCCTATGTATGCTTCTAGTGATACAAGCTCAGAAACATTTATAACCTTGTAAGGGAAACAGGTCAATTTAGCTCAAAGGGAATCATTTAAGATTTTAAAGGGAACTCCACCAATAATATGTAAGGGAATTAGGACAGAATCACTGTTTTACGGCTGATCACTGAGACGGCCAGCGATTCAGTGAACGAGCCGTATGACATCAATTCTGCAATGGATATCTATATCCAAAATATAGTGAAAACACTATTAATTAGCATAGTAACAAGGAATTGTCAATAAGTGTTATTTTGTTTAAATGCTGTGAGCTACTCAAAGCTGCTAGTTGGTTCAGGCTTGGGGGCCAGGATCTGATTTATGACATCCTGTTGTCTTAGGCTTCTTGTGGAATGTTTTGACTCCTCGTGCTTCAACCATGTTTTGACCAAATCTTAGATTGTCTGATTCGGTCTGATATTCTACAACCTGTTGAAGTTTTTTTATATTGGGCATTGATTTGGTGCCATGATGGATATTGAAATGTTATTTATTTTTCATTTTAAACAGTATAGATGATTACTTAATGGTAATACAATATTTGTGGACACAACTGTGTATGTCAGACCATAAACTATGCTTTCACAACGAAACAGCGTCACACACCGTGGCCTACAGTGAGCCGAGGCCAGGGGATAAAGTGAGGAACGGCGGGAGGGTTAGAGTGAGCAGAGGCACGGTCTTGAGAACGGCGCAGCCAGCGATTTCGACGAAGGAGCGTCCGGAAGGACATGTAATGACTCCGGGCTGGACTCCGCTTCTTCCACGGTGAAAGCCGATCCGGCGATCCACAGCGCAAAGTTGTAGTATTTCCTCAGCAACCAGCACGGATCAGCTCCAGGCATGACGAATCAGAAATCGTCATCTTTTGGAAGACCAAACAAAGTAGTTTCGCTTTTACAATGAAGCACACATCGTCTTTACGACATGGCAGCGGAAACAACAAAACTACAGCGAAAACAAAAGTTACACCTCTTTCTTTGTGTGAACATTTGGGCGGCGTTATGAAAATCTTCCCACAGAGCGATGTAGGTATGTGGGGTCGTGTTAGAATGAGCCGTTTTAGGTAGGCGTGGCTGACTCTTAACTTTTATAAAGAATATCTCTTTGGATTTGAGACTTTAGTCTTTGCAACTTTACAGATCTTCTTTATGCACCAAGAGCTTGTAACAGTCCAAAGAGAAAGGAAAAATTTAAATTGCATAATATGACCCCTTTAAATTTTCGATTTTAATTAGCTAATTAGCACGACTGAATCTATTAACACATTTGTTATCTGTGTAAAATTGTAAACTGTCACACAGATGTCATACAGGTTAACAGGTTAATACAAAAAAAAATCTGTCTTTTGCTGACTCTTATGCTCTACCGTAACTTTTATTTATTCACTATTTCTTCTCTTTTCCTTATGATGAAAGTGAATGTTGATCATGGATGTACCTGGTCCTCTTAGTACAAATACTATGTAATGGCCTCAAAACACTTTTACTATACACGATTTGTAAGCGAATATAACCAGCTTGTATCACATATGTGGCTTTTCTGATGTAGTAAACTTGCTCTGTAGCTCACCTAGTATACAGCATTGCACTTGTGATGTAGAGCCCTCTTTTATGAGTCCCATGAAACACCAGTCAGGATAAAAGTGCTCAAAGACTTTTACAAGCAAGCTAAAATGGCACAGTTGCATCAGCAAATGTTTTTTTGTCTCACGTTTGGTAGTTTTTACTCTGTTGTTTAAATTTAGTGGCACTTTTAGTGACATTTCACTTTAAAAGTGCAGCGTAATGTAATTTTTCAGAAACGTTGACAAAAGCAGGTTTTCCCAATGAGGCTAGGTTGGTTAAATATATCCTTTCGTGGTTCACACAAGAAAATAATGCAGATTTTGGAACACCACCATGACAGTAAGTACACGATAGCATTTAATTTATTTTTGTGTGTGTGAGTATATGTGATATATAATCAAAGGGGCCCAGTTTTCAGTTCAACCTTGAAATATCCCAACAATGACATAACCTTTTGTTTGTTTGTTGTGAGCTATACTTTCATAAAGCTTGTGTCAGGAAGTTTTCACAGTTAGGCTAATTTATTCTGTTAGATTTTCTGTGCTAATGAAGGATATCATTAATTAAGAAGTCTTTAAACAGATATGGCACCCCTCAAGATAGCATTGTATGCAGAAATAATGTTCTCAAGTCATTGATGGAGTTCAGGAAGAGAATGGGACAGCATCTGGTCCATGCAAAGCAGAAATTAAAAACAGTTTGCACAGCATATGTGCTATCCAGCAGTCACAAGTCACCCCTCATTTTTTAGGGAAGAAAATGACAGCAATTAAAATCCCAGTCTCTTCTGACATAACCAAGTTGAATTCATATCATAGTCTCAAAGTCAATCAAAATGGCACTGAGACTCTTGAGTACACATAATGAAGAGGATGCATTGGAAAACAATTTATTTCTTTAAGAATATTTATACTAATCACACTGTATTATCAAGATGATATATCCATCTATTTCCAAACCACTTTATCCTCTTCAAGGTCACCAGGGGCCTAGAGCCTATCCCAGCATCTCAGACCAGGGGTGGGGGATGGATGGCCAATAGGATATTATATATTTAATTTAATAATATTAAATTAAACATACTGCTTGGCATCTCCTAGGTGTTGCAATTTGATGAATAATTAAAGTCCTTATTATGTATTGTCACACCGTGCTTATTAACTAGCCGAAATAATCACATTTAAAATTAATTGCTTCATTCAAAGTACATTAAAGTTGGAGTCTGATGTATATACCATCATTAAAAATAAAGACCCCTTTAAAATGAAAAAGCGAAACGAAGCACAGATGAAAGGACTAAATCATTCTGGTGAAACAGGTGGCGGTGATCAATAGACACGTGATGCAGGGTCATGGTTTGGCTGGGTAGATGTTGTAACACAATTCTCTTCAAAAGTTGCCAAGTACTCTGACAAAATAATTTTCATAAGCAAAATACAAACTGCAAGTACTTACTGTAATTATTTTAGTAAATATGTTACCAGTCACAGATTATTTTTTGAGAGCTCTTCAAAACATGAAATGCACTCATGCTTTCCTTTTGCCTGCTGTCTTTCATGTCACATCTCACTATAGTTGCTGTGGAGAGAAGTTTGGGACGTGTTCTTATGGTGCCATCAGCCAATCAGTCTTTCTGATGATTTCCCTTTCCTGCAGAGTCATGTGCAGTTTATTTTTTGGTGTGTGTGGACCAGCAGCAAAAACATGTGCAGTAGTTTACCTGAGAGATTAAGTGTGGGGATAGTTGTTGTATTCAATTATTGTGGATTTGCACACTTCAGTGTTTACCCATATATATTTTATCATGGTCATCTATTTTAAATGGCTGTGCTGGATAACACACCTGAATTCACACATACGGGGAAACATGCAATGTAGATCCAGGGACCGATGGCAAGTGCTACAGTCACTGTCTGATGAACTGTAGCTTATTTTTCTAGGTGTGAGATTGCAGTTGGCCGGTGTGAACATGAGCAGGTGTGACTGGATGCATTCATGAAGTCTAGTCCTTAATCCACTGCTTTTGTTTTCCTGCTTTCCTTAGAGCTGATATAATAGTTAGACAACCAAAACGTCTCGGTTACGTATGTAACCCTCGTTCTCTGAAGGAGGGAACGGAGACGTCACGTCGGAGGACCGACGAAATTGGGATCTCGCTTAGAGGGACCAATCTACTTCGAGTGTAAACTAAACGAGCCAATGCACATTGGCATGCGATTATTGCATCCAGCTGCTGCTGATCACAGCGTGAGTATAAGTAGGCAGCAGGTGCAGCGCATATTCAGGTTTTCGCTGAGGAGCCGAGCCGGTGACCCGGCCGCTCAGCGGTGGTACAGGAGCTGTGGCGACGGGACGTGACGTCTCCGTTCCCTCCTTCAGGGAACGAGGGTTACATACGTAACCGAGACGTTCCCTTTCAGTCGGTCACTCTCGACGTCACGTCGGAGGACCGACGAAATTGGGATCCTACCAAAGGGCCACAGCTACTGCCCCTTCCAGTGTCCTGTGGAAGCCACCTGCGCCCCTATTTTTTGGCGTAGGCC
>NW_015506366.1:146747-187389 GCF_001515645.1 Sinocyclocheilus grahami
CATAGCTCAAAGCTATGACTAAAAAGAGGAGAGTAAAAACAAAGAGCGAGCAAAGAAGGGGGTTGAAGAAGAGAGCCAAGAGAGCGATTTGATGGTGTCCCGAGTATTTAAACCGGGCTGTTTAACACACCCCAAATGGTGTCTCGACCAATTGTAGCTCGGGGTGTTGCAATGTTTCTCCTTCCCATTCATAAATCAACTGTTATCTCATCATTCACATGGTTTTGGTTTTCCCGCTCTTGCAGAATATGATTTTGGACATGATTTCTATAACGAGAATATGATACATTTGACCAAGAATTGATTGGAAGAAACGTTTCAAGCATGAAGATTCAAACACACACATACTAAACATGAATAGCAATTCTTAAACTATTCAATAGTTATTCAAAATACATTCACAATAAATGATTAAGACCTGATAAGTCACATGTGGGTTACATACATGATATGGGGTTAGATATAGCAGCAATGATTAGTTGCTCGAGCCCTTTTAGTGTCATTTAGGTGCATGGAAAGGCAGTTTCCGTGCCATTCTGTGAATGCATGAAGACCAGAGATTAAGAGGTCTGTAGGAATCTCTGAAAGTCTGTTCTTTGTCTCCTAGGTGGGGGATGTCAATTCGAAGAGCTTGGGATCACTATCACATGTTTCCATGTGACGGTCACGCTGTGCATCTCTTTTGACCATTATTCTTGATAACTTGCCCCCAAAATTGACAATCTCCTTGGAATTGTCAATAAGTGTTATTTTGTTTAAATGCTGTGAGCTACTCAAAGCTGCTAGTTGGTTCAGGCTTGGGGGCCAGGATCTGATTTATGACATCCTGTTGTCTTAGGCTTCTTGTGGAATGTTTTGACTCCTCGTGCTTCAACCATGTTTTGACCAAATCTTAGATTGTCTGATTCGGTCTGATATTCTACAACCTGTTGAAGTTTTTTTATATTGGGCATTGATTTGGTGCCATGATGGATATTGAAATGTTATTTATTTTTCATTTTAAACAGTATAGATGATTACTTAATGGTAATACAATATTTGTGGACACAACTGTGTATGTCAGACCATAAACTATGCTTTCACAACGAAACAGCGTCACACACCGTGGCCTACAGTGAGCCGAGGCCAGGGGATAAAGTGAGGAACGGCGGGAGGGTTAGAGTGAGCAGAGGCACGGTCTTGAGAACGGCGCAGCCAGCGATTTCGACGAAGGAGCGTCCGGAAGGACATGTAATGACTCCGGGCTGGACTCCGCTTCTTCCACGGTGAAAGCCGATCCGGCGATCCACAGCGCAAAGTTGTAGTATTTCCTCAGCAACCAGCACGGATCAGCTCCAGGCATGACGAATCAGAAATCGTCATCTTTTGGAAGACCAAACAAAGTAGTTTCGCTTTTACAATGAAGCACACATCGTCTTTACGACATGGCAGCGGAAACAACAAAACTACAGCGAAAACAAAAGTTACACCTCTTTCTTTGTGTGAACATTTGGGCGGCGTTATGAAAATCTTCCCACAGAGCGATGTAGGTATGTGGGGTCGTGTTAGAATGAGCCGTTTTAGGTAGGCGTGGCTGACTCTTAACTTTTATAAAGAATATCTCTTTGGATTTGAGACTTTAGTCTTTGCAACTTTACAGATCTTCTTTATGCACCAAGAGCTTGTAACAGTCCAAAGAGAAAGGAAAAATTTAAATTGCATAATATGACCCCTTTAAATTTTCGATTTTAATTAGCACAGCAAACTGACTGAATCTATTAACACATGTGTTATCTGTGTAAAATTGTAAACTGTCACACAGATGTCATACAGGTTAATGCAATATTACAAAAAAAAATCTGTCTTTTGCTGACTCTTATGCTCTACCGTAACTTTTATTTATTCACTATTTCTTCTCTTTTCCTTATGATGAAAGTGAATGTTGATCATGGATGTACCTGGTCCTCTTAGTACAAATACTATGTAATGGCCTCAAAACACTTTTACTATACACGATTTGTAAGCGAATATAACCAGCTTGTATCACATATGTGGCTTTTCTGATGTAGTAAACTTGCTCTGTAGCTCACCTAGTATACAGCATTGCACTTGTGATGTAGAGCCCTCTTTTATGAGTCCCATGAAACACCAGTCAGGATAAAAGTGCTCAAAGACTTTTACAAGCAAGCTAAAATGGCACAGTTGCATCAGCAAATGTTTTTTTGTCTCACGTTTGGTAGTTTTTACTCTGTTGTTTAAATTTAGTGGCACTTTTAGTGACATTTCACTTTAAAAGTGCAGCGTAATGTAATTTTTCAGAAACGTTGACAAAAGCAGGTTTTCCCAATGAGGCTAGGTTGGTTAAATATATCCTTTCGTGGTTCACACAAGAAAATAATGCAGATTTTGGAACACCACCATGACAGTAAGTACACGATAGCATTTAATTTATTTTTGTGTGTGTGAGTATATGTGATATATAATCAAAGGGGCCCAGTTTTCAGTTCAACCTTGAAATATCCCAACAATGACATAACCTTTTGTTTGTTTGTTGTGAGCTATACTTTCATAAAGCTTGTGTCAGGAAGTTTTCACAGTTAGGCTAATTTATTCTGTTAGATTTTCTGTGCTAATGAAGGATATCATTAATTAAGAAGTCTTTAAACAGATATGGCACCCCTCAAGATAGCATTGTATGCAGAAATAATGTTCTCAAGTCATTGATGGAGTTCAGGAAGAGAATGGGACAGCATCTGGTCCATGCAAAGCAGAAATTAAAAACAGTTTGCACAGCATATGTGCTATCCAGCAGTCACAAGTCACCCCTCATTTTTTAGGGAAGAAAATGACAGCAATTAAAATCCCAGTCTCTTCTGACATAACCAAGTTGAATTCATATCATAGTCTCAAAGTCAATCAAAATGGCACTGAGACTCTTGAGTACACATAATGAAGAGGATGCATTGGAAAACAATTTATTTCTTTAAGAATATTTATACTAATCACACTGTATTATCAAGATGATATATCCATCTATTTCCAAACCACTTTATCCTCTTCAAGGTCACCAGGGGCCTAGAGCCTATCCCAGCATCTCAGACCAGGGGTGGGGGATGGATGGCCAATAGGATATTATATATTTAATTTAATAATATTAAATTAAACATACTGCTTGGCATCTCCTAGGTGTTGCAATTTGATGAATAATTAAAGTCCTTATTATGTATTGTCACACCGTGCTTATTAACTAGCCGAAATAATCACATTTAAAATTAATTGCTTCATTCAAAGTACATTAAAGTTGGAGTCTGATGTATATACCATCATTAAAAATAAAGACCCCTTTAAAATGAAAAAGCGAAACGAAGCACAGATGAAAGGACTAAATCATTCTGGTGAAACAGGTGGCGGTGATCAATAGACACGTGATGCAGGGTCATGGTTTGGCTGGGTAGATGTTGTAACACAATTCTCTTCAAAAGTTGCCAAGTACTCTGACAAAATAATTTTCATAAGCAAAATACAAACTGCAAGTACTTACTGTAATTATTTTAGTAAATATGTTACCAGTCACAGATTATTTTTTGAGAGCTCTTCAAAACATGAAATGCACTCATGCTTTCCTTTTGCCTGCTGTCTTTCATGTCACATCTCACTATAGTTGCTGTGGAGAGAAGTTTGGGACGTGTTCTTATGGTGCCATCAGCCAATCAGTCTTTCTGATGATTTCCCTTTCCTGCAGAGTCATGTGCAGTTTATTTTTTGGTGTGTGTGGACCAGCAGCAAAAACATGTGCAGTAGTTTACCTGAGAGATTAAGTGTGGGGATAGTTGTTGTATTCAATTATTGTGGATTTGCACACTTCAGTGTTTACCCATATATATTTTATCATGGTCATCTATTTTAAATGGCTGTGCTGGATAACACACCTGAATTCACACATACGGGGAAACATGCAATGTAGATCCAGGGACCGATGGCAAGTGCTACAGTCACTGTCTGATGAACTGTAGCTTATTTTTCTAGGTGTGAGATTGCAGTTGGCCGGTGTGAACATGAGCAGGTGTGACTGGATGCATTCATGAAGTCTAGTCCTTAATCCACTGCTTTTGTTTTCCTGCTTTCCTTAGAGCTGATACAATAGTTAGACAACCAAAACGTCTCGGTTACGTATGTAACCCTCGTTCTCTGAAGCTCCATGTAGACAAATTTATTGATTTAATCAGTGTTTAACATCACAATATTTGGGCATACAGAAGGATTTTGGATATTGATCAATACAATCTAATGGCAAGTTGTAACTTTTTTTAATGTTTTTCTGAATTAATGTTATATGGCTTATGGATTGGTCATCATGAATTTGTACGATCCCATTTGTATATATTTATATTATTTCATTTAATTTTGTAACGGTTAGGTTTTGGTGTAGGGTTAGTCATTAGCCAAAGTTTTTTTTTTTTTATTATTAAACATTTTCATTCAAATTCATACAAAATGGCCACCTCATAAAATAATTTTTTTCTTATAAGATGATATTGATACTGAGAAAATAATAACTACACTGGCACACAAAAAAATAATGTTCTGAATTATCTTAATATGTGGGCTTTTCTCAGCAAATATTGATATAGCTTATTTGATTCATTGATTGCATTTTACATAATTTGCATTTTGTTCGATTTTTTTTAGTCACACTTCATTTTTTTCTGCTTATTAATAGTTAGTAAGGTAGTTGTTAATTTTAGGTATTAGGTTGGATTAGGGATGTAGAATATGGTCATGCTGAATATGTGCTTTATAAGTACTAATAAACAGCCAATATGTTAAAGGAGTCATATGATGTTGCTAAAAATAACATTATTTGGTGTAATGAAATGTGTTTATGCTGTTTAAGGTTCAAAAAACACATTATTTTCCACATACTGTACTACATTTTTTCTCCTCTATGCCCCACCTTTCTGAAACGCGTCGATTTTTACAAAGCTCATCGGTCTGAAAAGCGAGGTGTGTTTCTGATTGGCCAGCTATCTAGTGCGTTGTGATTGGCTGAATACCTCAAGCGTGTGACGGAAATGTTACACCCCTTACCATACTGTGATGCCATGTCCTGGTGCGACGAGACAAAACCAATAAAACCCATTATAAACAAGGCATTTGTTGCATCCAGTGAGGACATAATTACTGATTATAATGACTTATACTGTCTTTTTACGCGTTGCGTTGCATCGCGCCGCGTAAACATAAAACCATGTCTGCATTTGTGATCGGAGAAATTACAAACAACAAGCGCTACTCTACACTGCTCAAAACTCGCGTTTGAATCATCAGGCAAATTCTTTATATATGAAAACGTACTTACAGTCTGTGAGTCAGAACAGCCGGCATTCAGTATCAGGAAACGGTCCTCCATAAAATGCGCTGCACACATCTGAATATTTGGGTTGAAGTGTTCTGGAACAGTGTTGTAAATACAACTTAACCACTGATTTCTAGTCGTGTCCTCTTTTGGAAGGCCAAACAAAGTAGTTTCACTTTCACAACGAAACACACAGTGTTTTCACAGCATGGCGGCGGCGGTGGCAGCAACAATAAAGTCACGCCTTCTTTCTTTGCGTGAACATTTTGGGCGGTGTTATGCAAATCTTTCCACACAGTGACATAGACATGTGGGGGCGTGTTTAAACGAGGCATTTTAGGAGGGCATGGACCAGTCTTACCTTTTAGAAAGAATATCTCTTTGGGTTTGAGACTTTAGTCTTTGCAACTTTAGGGATCTTATCTATTCACGAACAGTTTGTAACACTCCAAAGAAAAAGGAAAACTTTAAATCGCATCATATGACCCCTTTAATAATATGTATGCTAACAAGCAACTAGTTAATAGTGAGAACTGGTCCCTATTCTAAAGTGTTCCCAATTTTTTTTATTGATTGACAGTAAATTATTGACAGTATTATTAATAAAAAAGTTTTGTTTAAAAATATTATTAAACAGAATTATTAATATTTTGTTTAGTATTCAAATATTCGTAAATAGAAAATAATGCAATATTTCACAGCTGCATATTTCACAATTGCACATTTCCCTTGCATAACAATTGCTGTCTGCCTCTGTCTTTACTCTTAGCCAAGCTGTTTTCCCCCTTCCCTGAGCTCAGTCTGACAACAGCTGTGTGTTATTCCAGAGGAGGAGTCTGTGTAGTTGTGCTTTACTCAGGAGGAGGAGTCTGTCCAGCCATTGGTCGAACACAAGAAACTATTAGTAAAGCAGTATGTTAAGGGAGGAGTGGGCTGAAAGGGGAAGTTCACTTGCTATACATTTAAACTTAACGGATCTAAAAACAGACCTCTGATATGATTCATGATAATATTTCCATCCTGTTAGAAAGTGAAAGAACAACTAAGGAAGTATTTCTGTTCCTAGAAAAAGGACAGGAGAACAGCTTGCAGGCTGTGGGAGAACTTGTTGCAGAACTGTTGAAGAGAAGTTGGTGAGTTAGATTTCACTTCAATGTTTAAAATAAAGCCTGCTGTCATGAAATGTGCTGCTTTGCAGATTTAAATATGAAATATAAAGCATGGTACATTATTGGTAAAAAAAATTTTTAGATGGTGACAAGTACTATTCTTTAACTGTCCAAGAGTTTTTCTACTGTTTACATCTGCCCAACTTTTCTCCCATCAGAACAAATTTTAACTTTATATCTAAATCTGTGGCTTTCTTTCGTATCTAAAAAAGTGTCTGGTCCTCGAGAGAGTTGTGTGTAGTTTAACAGTGTTGAGTGACAGAGATGAAAAAGTCAGGTCAGCAAATAACCGCAAACACATGTAAGTGACATCTGCCCTGCTATATTAAGCTGCACCAGTACTCCAATATACTCCAAACACACAGAAAAGTATATTTCACAATATTGAAGTTATTTCTAATTCATTGATAGTAAACGCTTTGACAACTCTTTGAATGATATTTATCTTATAGGGTAGTTCACACAAAAATTAAAATTATGTCATCATTTACTAAACCTCCTGTCATTCCAAACCTGTATAAAAAATTTTTTTAACTTGAATTTATTTTAAAAAATGCCTTTTAATTTTTGAAAATTGACTTTGATTGTATGGACCAATAAATAAATAAATAAACATTCATCAGACATTAATTTTCTTTTATGTTCCTCAGAAGAAAGAAAGTCCTACAGTTTTGGACTGACATAAGGGTGAGTAAAAGATTATATAATCGTCATTATCCATCTAACCCTTATATTTTTGTATAAATAATTTTGCATTATTACCCAAAATTAAAACTTTTTTATATGTTAGCTTCTTCAGAGTTACCACCTTTTGCATTGATTGTAAATATTAGAGTAAAAGCCAGTCATGCTGGTGCACAAAGCTTATATTTGAGCACAGCTGACATTAACAGTGTGGTTTTTAAATAATAGAGAGCTAAAATTAAAACAAGCTAAAATTGCTTTATTCTAGCACTGAGTCGTGAAGAGGGAAGTAAATAAAAGTGATCTTAAATTTGAGAGTGAGAGTGAGAACGTGTTTTCCATCATCGCATATAACATTTATGAGAGCTCCTCCTTCAGCTGCAGGCATAAACATTGACACAACTTCATAGAGTCTAACACGTTTATAAATTAGTAGCCTTGTCAAACCCATCTTTTTAAAATGACAGCATTCAAACTGAAGTTTTTAGCCCTCATGTCCTGCAAGTACTACAAACTAAAAACAAGAGAATATCCGTGTATGATACTTTTGATATATGTAAATAAAATAAATCCATCGCTGGATTTCAGGAAGGAAGTAGAGAGAAGGAAATACTGTGAATGGTTCCTTTGTTTCACAGTGAGTGATAAGGCCCAGGGTCTTTAAAGGCCTCTTCCTTTGTTTAGTAACTGCCAGAAAAGTCAGCAAAGGCTAAATAAGGTTAATGGAGTTTAATCGAATGTGTCACACGGCACTATATTGTGTACACATCAACATATCAGATCTACAGAGTAGAGCACCTAAACATTTAGTTTAGAGCTGACCAGCTGGGTAAAGGCAATGACTTTCTAATTTGATTTGATTCTGATTTATAAGCTCTCAATTCAGTTCAAATGAATTCTGAATATTTCAGTTGTTATATCAACAAACCTGTTTAAATTCTTACATTGTCACCTGATGGTACATTATTGTTCAAAAGTTAGGGGTCAGTAAAAAAAAAGAAGCTCAGCAAGGCTACATTTATTTGATCAAAATACAGTAAAAACAGTAATAATGTGACATATTATTTCAATTGAAGGTAAACAAAAATGCTATTTATTTATGTGATGGGAAAGCTGAATTTTCAGCAGTCATTACTTCAGTCTTCAGTGTCACATGATCATTCAGAAATCATTCTAATATGCTGATTTGCTGCTCAATAAACATTTCTTATCAATTTTAAAAACAGTTTTGCTGTTTAACATTTTTGTGCACACTGTGACCTTCACTGTAAAAAAGTTGAGAAAATGTAAAAGTTTAAGGCAACCAGCTTCAGCAGATTTTTGAGTTTTCATAACTTGTTTTTGTAGGAGAATTTTTAGTTAAAACTCAAAAATCTGCTAAAGCTGGTTGCCTTAAACTTTTAAGTTTTCTCAACTTTTGATTTTTTTACAGTGACATTCTTTTGTAACGTTATAAATGCATTTACTGTCACTTTTTATCAGTTTATGACTTTGTCTTACTTACAAAAAAGTCTTACTGATCCCAACTTTTTGATGTTAGTGTGTAACATGTATTATGACTCCAACACCACCCAGATTAGGTTGCAGCTTTAAAATTAACCTCTGATTTGTCCCTTCAAATTATTTTAATACACTCCTCTGACCTAGTCAAAAGCCAGTAGGAAGTTTTCAACCCCCTGTTGTGTCACAAAACAGAGCTTTTTCCAGAAATTTGAAAGAACTTCATAACATAGATTCATAAAATAGCTAGGAAGCCACACAAGCCTCAGATCAACATTGCTGGCTAGAGATGTGGCATCTTGCTGCCTTTTTGTCACGTTCTCTTTATATGGTCTAAATGGGAAAAACAAGTCAGGTTTTGTTTACATTATAGAGATCTTTGACCTACAATTATCGGTATCAGCCAAAGTAAAACTTACTAAGCAAACATGCTAAATAATGTCTCAATGATAATCTAAACATGCAGTGCAGCTTATGTAAATAATGGATAACATTAGAAAACTAAGTGCAAATATTATTCAGTATTCACATTGGGATTTGGATGATGTAATCTGTTATGTGCTTTATCTTGGAACATAAACGGCACTCTTCTGCTATTTCCTCACTCTGTTTCCCTGAGAGCACATTGGAGTGAAGCAATTGCCCTCTCTTTCTTTCTACAGACATCTCATCATCCCTGAGAACACTCTTCCGCAGCTGTCCCCCTCAATCTCACTGCCAAATATTTCTTCACATGTCTGTAATGGCCAACTCCACAGAACGTAGCGTAACAAGCAAATCTGACACATCACTCATATCTATTCGTAAGTATTTTGTAGTTCTGTGCACTATACTGAATGAGCGTCAGCACACGCTGCAGCGTTATCAAATGGGTGTGTTTGGATGTGGATTGGTGACATTTAGAAGAGCAGACTGCTCTGAATTTCACACACAGAAATGAGGATGTGTGGTTTGTGTGTGTTGGCAATGGCATGCAAGCATGTGTGTAGCATCGGATGTGTGGTTTATGTGTGTGATATTTTTGTACAGTATGTTGTACAGTATGTATATATATATATATATATATACTGTATATGAAGGGTTCAGATGCAAAAGCCTCTAAGTGCCATCTGAAATTTTCTTCTAAAAATGAGCATTTTTATTAGACTCCTATGTTTAGGTGAAGTAATTTTACTCTAATAGCAATGTATAGGTCCTTTTTTATGCATATGATTGTAGTTTACATTATTTTCTGCTATGTGTATATATATATATACTGTATATGAAGGGTTCAGATGCAAAAGCCTCTAAGTGCCATCTGAAATTTTCTTCTAAAAATGAGCATTTTTATTAGACTCCTATGTTTAGGTGAAGTAATTTTACTCTAATAGCAATGTATAGGTCCTTTTCCTTTTTTTTCCCCACTGTATACATATATATATATATATATATATATTTCAAAACAACCGTTTTCTAATTTTAATATATTTTAAAATTTCATTCAGAAAAGCTGAACTTTCTCATGAAAGATTTAGTATTATCAGTGTAGAAAACCGTTGTGCAGATTAATATTTTTGTGGAAACTATGATACGTTTTTTTAAAGATTCTGAATAGAAAGTGTGGGGAAAAATTGAAATCTATGATGGCATTCTGTCTTTACTGTAACTTTTGGTCAATTTAATGCATTGTTGGATGAAAGTATGTCTTGATTTCTTTAAAAAAAACAATTAACTAAAAAGTTTTTTGGGTTTTAAAAAAAACAAAAGATGAATACACTTTCATTCCGCAATGCATTAAATTGAGCAAATCTTACAGACCCCAAACATTTGAACAGTATATTAATAAAAAACTACCTCTGTTATATTTTCCTTATGCATAGTATGTGACTATCAATCATATGTGCTTTATCACAAGAAGGTATAGTGAAACATCAAACCATTTTGTGGACCTTTTGTTGTTCCCTAACTGTTGCGTTGTACTAGATTTGAAACTGCTGGCTTACCAGGGATCTGTTTGACAGAGGGTGATGGTGGTGTGGTACAGCTCTGAATATGAGATATGGAATATGTTTACTAGATCGGGAACAACCAGCTGTGAAAACATAGCCGACAGCATAACAAGCCAACTATGATACGTTTTTTTTAAGATTCTGAATAGAAAGTGTGGGGAAAAATTGAAATCTATGATGGCATTCTGTCTTTACTGTAACTTTTGGTCAATTTAATGCATTGTTGGATGAAAGTATGTCTTGATTTCTTTAAAAAAAACAATTAATTAACTAAAAAGTTTTTTGGGTTTTAAAAAAAACAAAAGATGAATACACTTTCATTCCGCAATGCATTAAATTGAGCAAATCTTACAGACCCCAAACATTTGAACAGTATATTAATAAAAAACTACCTCTGTTATATTTTCCTTATGCATAGTATGTGACTATCAATCATATGTGCTTTATCACAAGAAGGTATAGTGAAACATCAAACCATTTTGTGGACCTTTTGTTGTTCCCTAACTGTTGCGTTGTACTAGATTTGAAACTGCTGGCTTACCAGGGATCTGTTTGACAGAGGGAGATGGTGGTGTGGTACAGCTCTGAATATGAGATATGGAATATGTTTACTAGATCGGGAACAACCAGCTGTGAAAACATAGCCGACAGCATAACAAGCCCATAAGAGTCAAAATACAGCAAGGCCCTTGATAATCAACAGAAATCAGTATTAGTACACTTTGAGAATAATTCACCATGAATGAATTGTACCAGCTGATAACGTCCTTTGTTTACACATGTTGTTTACGTTGTTTTAGCACCGGAGAGAATTATGCAAATCAGAAAGCAATCAAAACACACTCAAAAAAAAAATTTGTGCTGAGTTTACTGTGCATGGTGAAATTTCCGATCTTACAGGCCAGTTCTGGGTTGTGGGGGCTGCAGAAGACTACTGTGATCTGGCAAGTTTTGGGAATTAGCTTTTGAGGCTAATTTACATTGAAAGGAGGTGTGTTAGTGTCTATAAATACTTTATGCTAAAAAAGGGATGAGATAAAACATGCAAAAAGCAACTGAAAAGGGCATCATATATCATAATCCATATGAATAATGTTCTGAATAAGGTTAGACAAAATTCTAAATTTAAATGTGGCCTCCCTTTTAATAAATGAGTTGGAATTTGAATTGCATTGTCCACACCAGGAAAATATTGTGCCAAAACATAATTACATGATTGAGGTTGAGAAATTATGCCTGTTTATTACCTGTTAAAATAATTTAAATAGCCATCAGAACAGATTAAAGTGTATCAGAAAATGCTGTAGTCCATTCAAAGTTACATAATGGGAAACCTTATACTTACATTTTGACATATTTAATTATATTTAATCTTTATAAATTTCTATAGGTGGCATTTCAAACATTGAATATTCATGCATTCTGATGTTTCTAGAAATACTCAGTATGTTGTGGTATTTTAATGGATATTTCATACTGAAGAAAGCTTTAAAAACTGAACCTCATAGATGTTGTAAAGCACTTGAAATTAACTTTCACTCTGCATCTTTCTTTCGTTTGATTGCTGTCTCTTGAAATAATGAAAACTGAGACTCAGAAGAGCTTAAAAAACACAATAGAAGAAATACTGACTTTTTAATTGTACTCCAACGTGACAAAAAAAACGAACAAACAAACAAGTGACTATTAGAAATGGATGCATGAAATCCTAAGAAAAAATCTCTATTCCTAACATCTTTTGATATACTTTTCTGTTGTTCTTTTTTGTCATTCTAAAAAGATGCTGTGTGCATTGTGATGAAGTCATGGCACAGATTGGTGACCATGGGTTTCAAGGTTGTATTTTAGATCACAGGCTTAGGATCAGTTTTCAAAGAAGCCAGCAGGTCATCACCTGTTGTGTGTTGGCATAGTGCTGAGTTTAAATAAACATTCAAAAGGGGGCATAAGCTGTGTCTGTGAAGACGGATGAGGGTAGTACAATATTGATGCTAATTTATGAATAAAATAGATACTCTCAAACAAGTAAGGAGATGGCTCAAACATTAGAGGTAAAAGCTAGGCCAAGAGAAGAGAGAAAACAAATAAGGGAAATAGGAGAAGACTGCTTTGTTCTTGGTGGAGGATGAAACAAAGTTAGAACCAGAGGGGTTGTAGATGTTTTTTAGCTACAGGACAAACACTGAGTGAGTGTGTGTGTATGTGTTCCTCACAGTAACAAAACAGCAAGCCAAAATGTTGATTTATCTTCTGTTCTGAAAGCCCTCGCATCCAAGTCCCCCAGTATGTGATGGAAAACATAGCAAACAAAACGCTTGTTGGTCTGTATCCCGCTGCAGTCCAACAGCTGTATGCGCATTCACCTTGCATTGACACTTACGCCATGACATTGTTTTTAATTGGGAACTGTTAAATGAAGGGCAGTCTGCACATCTGTGTTTGTAGCTGTAATGGACCAAAGAGGTTACTAATGAACTGTGTTTTATCTTACGTTATGCCAAGTTCAAGGATGGTTATGTTTTACAAACTTTCAATAATAATGAGAAAAACAATAATTCAATATTTTAATAATAATTTTAGTTATTGATTTTATGGTTTTTATAAACTTTGTAACTATTTAAAAATTACACAAAAACGATTTTTTTGTTTATATTTTTACATCATTATTATTACAGAAATGATCTATTTCAAATACTCAGCATTAACAAAACAAAACACACTGATACTGATAAACAAATACTGAAATATGAAATCTCTAACACCACTACAAAACAAAAGTATTGGCTACAAGACTACAAGATTCATTGTATTGTTAATTAAAATGTTGCTAAACACCATCTAAAATCTGCTTATACTATTTACTCTTTGAATAAACAAATTTGAGAAACCTGACAAAAAAAGTTGTTCAGCTAAAATATTTTATTTTTGTTTAAATAAAACACTGATGCAATGCAGTAAGTTAATTAAGCTGCTTTCTTCAGTTTTATTATGAGTCTTTTGAACTAGCGTGATATCATTAGGAATGAAATACAGATTTAAAACAGTTTGTCTTTTTGTGTGTCATCTTTATCAGTTTCCTGTATGTGATATGTAATATGTGTATGTCCGTCCACAGGAATGTTGGAGAATCAACAGCATGCTCTTTATATTATTATGATGGAAACAGGCACTGTTCTCAACCAGCTGTCCATAATCAACCTCAGTGGGCCTGCAGTCACTTGACTGGCTCATGAGAGCACATGCCCATTAGTAAACTCATTGAAAAGGCTTTTCCTCTCAGAAACTCACTGACTCTCAGCTTGAATGAGGGAATCTGAGAGTGTGGTGGAGAGCAGAGAGGGAGAGGTATTCTTTCGAGGCGAGATGCGTGACATATGGTTGGGTGAGATAGTAACGGTTACCACTTGAGCCTCAAATCCCAGGCAGATGTGACCTCAGGCCATGAAGGAAAGAGAGAGATGGAGAGAAACACCAGATTGCTTGAGGAAATCAGTTGCAGAAAAGCAGAGAGAGGGGAATAGTGAAGAGCTCTTTAACTGAGACTCCCACAGGACTGTGTGTGTGTGTGTGTGTGTGTGTGTGTGTGCGTGTGTGTGCGTGTGTGTGCGTGTGTGTGTGTGTGTGTGTGTGATAAAAATTGTCAATAAAAAATTGTCAAGATGTGTTGGAACTGACAGAAATTTTGGGGGAGGATATAGGTGTCATGAGCAGACAAGGCAATTTGATTGTTGAGGAAAACAACATTTTTAACATCCCTCAAACCGTAAGCCTAATAAAACTTTACCTTAAAGTTAACATGACATACAAATTCATGTAAAAATTGTCAATAAAAAATTGTCAAGATGTGTTGGAACTGAAAGAAATTTTGGGGGAGGATATAGGTGTCATGAGCAGACAAGGCAATTTGATTGTTGAGGAAAACAACATTTTTAACATCCCTCAAACCGTAAGCCTAATAAAACTTTACCTTAAAGTTAACATGACATACAAATTCATGCTATATATTGTCTAAATACAGTTGTTGTGAACGATTCATCTGTACGTTTTATTTTATTTTTGACCTTAATTCTTAATCAAAATATCTTAACTCAATCTTCTGGATCTTCGATCTTCTCCATTCAATCAACAACTGATGCAGTAAACAT
Source organism: Sinocyclocheilus grahami (assembly GCF_001515645.1). Taxonomy (NCBI): domain Eukaryota; kingdom Metazoa; phylum Chordata; class Actinopteri; order Cypriniformes; family Cyprinidae; genus Sinocyclocheilus; species Sinocyclocheilus grahami. The sequence continues at coordinate 161,569 of NW_015506366.1, forward strand.
GATCTCATCATGATAACGTACCTGTGGGAACCTTTTCACAAAATACGAAAAACATTCCAATAAGTACATATCACTGCAGTTTCCAAAAACAATGAACACTAGAGGCTGTAAAACAGCGAGTACTAATTGTTTTCGTACACATTTATGATTACAGCTCCATATGTTTCGTTTTCTGGACATAACAAGCTTGCTTGGTAGCTCAGCCGGCACGAATTGGACTTGGATGTGGAATTCTTCCACAAAAACGCACTCCAGGACATCCTAAGTTTTGTACCAGGCTTTCGGCCTCGACCTTTCCATTAATCAAGATTCTCTGACTCAAAACTGGTTCTTTTCATAGACCCAAATTCAGCAAAGATCAACTGGAAACTTCAGATTACATCAAACCTGTCTTTCAGACAGATGAGACATGCAAGTATCAAACTTAGCCTTATTAATTGATACATGAGGTATCACTTACACCTTTTTACAAAGGTGTGTTTGAACTAAGAATTTGATGTTTCCCTCGGGCAGATCTGCTGAATATGCAAATGGTTCCATAAATTTCATTCCTTATGTCTCTTCTCTGTACTGAGTTAAGCTTTAACCCTTTCCTATACCAACTGTATGCGTTGGTATAGTGAATCTTTTAATTCACTTGAATAGTGAAAACTGAAAGAACATTTTTATTTTTATTAATTAATAAAAGGTTTCTCATCATATCATATGTTTAAATCTGTACAACAATTTGAATAATTAAGCCTGTACAGGTGCATCTCAATAAATTATAATGTCGTGGAAAAGTTCATTTATTTCAGTAATTCAACTCAAATTGTGAAACTCGTGTATTAAATAAATTCAATGCACACAGACTGAAGTAGTTTAAGTCTTTGGTTCTTTTAATTGTGATGATTTTGGCTCACATTTAACAAAAACCCACCAATTCACTATCTCAACAAATTAGAATACTTCATAACACCAATAAAAAAAAACATTTTTAGTGAATTGTTGGCCTTCTGGAAAGTATGTTAATTTACTGTACATGTACTCAATACTTGGTAGGGGCTCCTTTTGCTTTAATTACTGCCTCAATTCGGCGTGGCATGGAGGTGATCAGTTTGTGGCACTGCTGAGGTGGTATGGAAGCCCAGGTTTCTTCGTGAGCACAGATGGACACGTTTAGTGTATGCGCACAACCTAGTGGACCTTTTGATTTTGAGCGTTCAGATCACTTGAAAATCACCTGAAAATTACATCATGCGGATTGTCTGTAAGCTGACCGTGAACAAAATGTGTTTTTTTTTTCACAGAGGTTTTCATTATTGCATATATGAGGAGGAGAGGCACAAAAGTTATGCTGCGATAAATAAATGTATCCATCTTGTACCCGAATGGGCATATCAAAATATACTCTATTAACCGTGAGCACAGATGGACACGTTTAGTGTATGCGCACAACCTAGTGGACCTTTTGATTTTGAGCGTTCAGATCACTTGAAAATCACCTGAAAATTACATCATGCGGATTGTCTGTAAGCTGACCGTGAACAAAATGTGTTTTTTTTTTCACAGAGGTTTTCATTATTGCATATATGAGGAGGAGAGGCACAAAAGTTATGCTGCTGCAGCTATGCTGCTGCTTCACATACGCTCTGCTGATGCTTATGGTGTGAAACGGCTAATCCTTTGCCTGCAGGACAGGTGGATGAAGATGGTAATGTCATGTCTGTACTTATATACTTGCAATGGAAAGTCTGAAAACTTTAAAACCCTTACAACTCTGTACACTCAGGTTTAGGTCCCTGTGGATATTTCCACATTCCTCTTATCTTCATAGACGTGCACTCTGTCGCCTCCAGCGCTCTTTCTCAATTTGATTTTTCCCTCCCCCTCAGCACCACAATCTGATTTCTGGGCCACTGAATAACTGTATCTGTGGCCAAGTGACCTCAGGGTCATTTGCAATTTCCTTCTCTTACATATTTTTCTGCGATTCTCAATCTATTTCTCACACTTTCGCCTCTCGCAAAGATTAGATGTCCTAGTCCCAAAGATGATAGACTGACCTTCTCAAGGGCAAGTGCCGTCTATATAAATGAATATCATAATAATAATTATGCTGCTTTGATTATGGCACATGGCATTGTGAGGCATATTCAGGTGATGAATGAAGCCATCTAGGCAGCAGAGGCCATTCGGATTCATTGTGTCTCCTCTCAAAGGAATATGTTGGATTCGCTCTTTGATGTGCAATACGGTTTCTCAAGGGTGATTCACACCAGCTTATGTAAGGGTTAAAAGAGTCAAGAGTTTTGGGACGCTGACAAAGCCAAGTGACCTGTTATGACCGGAGTAAAAATACAGACATGCTAGCAAAATGAAAAACTGCAACTGACATTTCTAATCTATAGATGTCAATGTACAATATAAGTGACTGTTACTGGCCACTTACAGACGAGCCTGTGTAAAGATTATGAATAGGAAGTGAGGGTGTTATAGAAGTAAAGAGAGATGTGTGGCTGTGTAATGGTGTGGAAGAGTGAGCTGCTTGTGTTTTTATTTGCACATCTGTTTGGGTGGATCCACTTTCAAACAACACTCTTTCATAAAGCTAGTGCACACTGTACCAACAAACACTCAAATCAAACAGTTTTTGTGTTTTGATGGTTTAGTATGTTAACACTTAACTGTCGCTGTCATTACAGGATATGCTATTAGGGGTAACACTTTATTTTGAGATGTACTTGTTACACATGTTACATGTACTTACTATTATAATAACAATAAATTATGCATAATTACATGCAAGTAACCCTAAACCAAACCCTAATCCTAACCTTAAACATATAGTAAGTACATAAGAGTTTATTTCACTCATTATGACCTTTTTTTTACCTCCATCAATCAATTTCAACATTGATAATAATATGATTTTTTTCTGCAGCAAATCGTGATATTACAATGATTTCTGAAGGATCATGTGACACCGAAGACTGGAGTAATGATGTTGAAAATTTTGCCATCACAGGAATACATTTTTTACATTACAAAAAAAAACACAGTTGTGTTACATTGAAATAATATTTCAGTTTTTACTGTATTTTTTATCAAATCAAAGCCGCATTGATGCGCTAAAGAGACTTCTTTTAAAAACATTTAAAAATTGTACAGAGCCCAAACTTTTGAACGGTCGTGTATATTCTGAATGATTTTAGCTTGAGCGAAATGAAGTTCAAACAGCAGGATGATTTCCTGCTTAATGACACTATAACTGGGTCATGGGTCAGAAAATGAGGGCATAATTCAGTGTTTTTACGCTTGTAGCAAACTGTTCTAACATTTGGCAGTCTTTTGTGGCAGTTTGAATTTGCCTATAAGGAAATGCACCACTGTCAATCTTGTGTCATATTCACCTGGCTTTCAGATATCACTCTTCTGCTGTGTTCACCCTGTTGGTCATTTCAAAACCCTTATGAGTTTCTTTATTCAGTGGAAAGCACATCAAGCTTTTTGCAGCTATTTTTTTTGCGAAAAAAGCTTTAACAAGGAAACTTTTAGGTCATTATTTTCTGAAAATATTTCCCTTTAATGGTAGCTCTCAAATCTTGTTCATACACACTGAAGCCTTTGAAAAGTGGCTGCACAACAGTTTTGACGTCAACATTGTCACATGCCATTGGCTCTTGTGTGTCTTGTATCTGATTATGACACGTTTGAATAAATTTGCGAACTGCAGTGGAAATTTTCAGTGAAAAACTTTTCTTCACCCAAATCATATTGCTTCAGAAGACTTGGAATATGTTGGAATGAGCCACATAGACAACTTTGATGTTTCTTTTTGTTTTTTTATATACTAAGGCCTGTTCACACCAAGGACTATAATAATGATATCTGTATCCATATAGTTTTAATAATCATTCCAATTCTATGAGAATAGGGGAGTCCAACAACCACTGTTAATGACAACAGCACAGAGGAACAATATTGATGGAATCAGTTTAAAGTTTTTCTTCAGCTGATGTCCGATAAAACATTGACAGCCCATCAGAATAAATCGAACTTTAAAGAGCTTGAGCATTTTAAGCAGATGACAAAAGCGCAGCACACACTTATAATAACAGAGCAATGGATGGGTGCTAATAAAGTCATCATTATTGTTAACTTTATTATTGTTCTTGGTGTGAACAGAGCATTATGCAATATAGTTAAGGGGTGGGGTTACAGGGTTAAAAAATACCAATATTATATATTTGTATTATACCGTTTGCTGTTATATAATCCTCAACAGAGTTGAAATTTCAGCAGATCTGTTTTGAGGTAGGTCAGATACAATTTTCTACAGTGCTGGTTCCCTAATGAGACTGCCCAGCTCAATAACAGAAATCTGTCCCTCTCTCCCCTCCTCAATGTAACAGCACAAGCTTTCAGCACGCTTCCCACCCTCTCTCCTCCTCCAAGACAAGCTGAAATCTCACTCCATTAGTCACATCCATTACTCCCATTTCCTTCCCTGTCTTCTGTACTCGGCTCATTTTTCTTTTAGGAACAGAGGGAGACTAGCATGTGGTTTCCTCATTCTGTCTCCTCCATCTCAGCCCAGTACGGTTATGAATTTAGGGTTATAATCACCATTGAGCTCTTGTGTAATATATGCTTGCACCTGTGCTGCCCTGTCTGTGCTCAGTAAGCTGTATGTGTGTTGCATGATGCAAATCGATGCAATAGCTTGATGTGATTAACCTTCTTATGCTACTTCAGCTCTGGCCTACTGACTCAATGAATAACTCACTTACTTCTAACCCAGAATTAAATTAGTTAATGTAGTTTACATGAACATAAGCGGCCAGTTGCATAAACATGGTACGTGGTAATCAGTCTCACTTTTGGATTCAGATTAGATCAATCTACTTTTTCATGTGACTGACTTCAAAAAGTTATGACCAAAATTAAAAATTAGATGATTAACTTTGAACACTAGTCTAAGCAGTTTATACAGCTGACCACAGGTGTAATATTACTGCATAACTGAAGTATTTTCAATATTGAATAATAATTTCAACTGAATAATTTTTAAAAAGTAGCTTTTCTTCTAATTTGCATTAGAGAAAATAATAAGAAAAATATTTATTTTTCTTGTTTTCTTGTAAAACCATTTTTCAAATAAGATATATTTACTTGTAGAATTAATTTATATTGAATTTTTAATTATGTATGCTTAAAAAAGGAAAATAAAACTCGCAATAAGGCAAGAAAAATTAATTAATATATTAAGTATGCCAACATCTCGCTAATGCAATTTTGCTTCTTTTGTTTCTCAAGCAAATATATGTAGTGGATGTCAGGCACCCAACATGTTAAGTCACTGCCAAGTAATGTTTGAAAATGTGTTTCTCTATATATGTGGCATCACATTTAACGTACTTAGGCACATTTTCGTGGGCAAAAACCAGTTATTTTAATTAGCAATGAGGAATTTTGCGTGATGGTGGATGTTTTCCATATGCAGATTTTGCAATGGGTTAAAGTTGATTATGCAAACAGAAAACTGCTTGGTTTAAAGTGTCTACATCACTACATTGACTGTAGCCAGTAGACCTTTTTTGCCCACAAACTTTTACTAATGCGACAGCACCTTAAAGGTGTAAAACAGTGTAAGTCAGTGATTTCTGGTTCGATAGGACAATTCTTCATCACATGGGAAGGCTGATGAGCATCCTTTGGCCTTGACACAAGCTTCCTCAATCATCAATTTTCTGATATGATCTTGCAGGGCAGTCACCAACAATACAGTGTAGAAATACAGTAACTGGTTCTCTCAAGTCTGATAGAAATGACTATCGTAAAACCTGTTTAAGAGGAGGATTTAAAGGTCTGAATAGCCTTGGTGGCACAGAGGAATCTGAGAAGAGCTCCTGACCAGTAAATGAGAGATTTATTGATGGGCTTACATGCTTTCACTCAAGGCTGTTTTGAGGCCTTTTTTGATGTGGATCTGTGCATTGCAGACACAGTAAATAACGTGATGATCAATATTTCCTTTTCACAATCTCAAGTCTGATAAGGGGTTACAAGTCATTCTGAGCTTAATACATAAAACATATCACTGTGAAGACAGTATGTCAGTTGTACTTTAGACCTTCAAACTTTTTAATTCCGTAGTGTTATGAAATAGCAGGAATGAGGAGATCATGGGATCATGACACATAGGCACCAAAATATGATTTTTCCCAAAATATAAAGACAATTATATTTGTTATTTATCATGTAGCCTATACAGATGTATTACTGTAAAGATAATTATAATATACTGTATCACACTTGCCATGCTTTCGTCCTTACTATTTCTTTAAAAATAAGAAATATAATTTCTTTTTATTTTTTAACTTTTGACTAAACTTTTACAAGGACTCGCCAACATTCCCCTTGGACTGTCTTGAACAACGCTTGCACTAAAGGACTGTGGGAATGAATTCTCATTCTTACCTCCTCTGAAGAGCAGAAAATATGTAAAACAGTGTGAAATCCATTAGGAATTTTTGGAGCATTCGACATAGATTTTTCGACTACGTGGTGGCCTTATTCTTCCTCACTGTGACTGCTGCACCACGGAGAAATGTATCTAATTAAAATATGTTGATTAACTAGGACTGAGCATTTGTATGGTTTGTTAGAGGTTCATTATAAGCTGAGGATTCTCTGCAGCTCCCTCAGGTTATCATCTATTGTCAATGTCCTTACTGGTAATGGGCTATTTAAAGGGAAGCTGCTTAGCTTTTAATGCTTCTTCACATAGAAGGATTTGGACTTACATTTTACATCCAGCTGGTTTAAAGCTGAAGTGTGTAATTTGTTAAATTTTTAATATATCTTACTATAATTTTCAGTGGAAGCTATAAGAAAGCCACTGGGCTGATTTTCACTGAAAACAAACATCTCTGTGATATCTTTTTATATCTCTACCTAATATCTCTCTCTATATATATACAGTGGGTACGGAAAGTATTCAGACCCCCTTGCATTTTTCACTCTTTGTTATATTGCAGCCATTTGCTAAAATCATTCAAGTTCATTTTTTTCCCTCATTAATGTACACACAGCACCCCATAATGTCTGAAAAACACAGAATTGTTGACATTTTTGCAGATTTATTAAAAAAGAAAAACTGAAATAGCAATATAACAAAGAGTGAAAAATGTAAGGGGGTCTGAATACTTTCCGTACCCACTGTATATATGTGTGTGTACAGTATGTATATGTATATAAGAGATTGCCTATGTGAGATGGACATTCAGTTTTCAAGTTCACCTGTGTCTGTCCATTTTTAAGCTGCTCTTTTAAAAGGATGATGAATAATAAACAACAGTCAATCATCTGAGAAGTAAGAGAGAGAGAGAGAGAGAGAGAAAGAGAGTGAGAGGAAAGGAGTGTCTAAGAGCGAGTTTAGCGAGGCGTTTAGTGGCTAGTGGTTTTCACTCTTAGTTTGGCACAGGCAGATGGCCACAGTCGAGTGCTTTCCTGACAGACATCAGAGCTGTTAATTCTCTACATGAAACATGAAGTCCTGCTCTGACACTTCATCACCTCAGAGATGAGACAAGGACCTCTATTCCTGCGGTTTTCACAATGTACTATAGAGCCTGCCTATAGGGAGGTGATGGGCCTTTTGAGGTACATTTAGTTAAATCAAAGAGAGCAGCAGAATCAGCACGCAAAATTACAGATTCTGGACTACAAGAGGAAGCAATATTTTTGGTGTCTTCTTCAAGAACTGATTAAGTTCTTTGGGAATAAATCAATTTCTAGTAGATGTCTAAAAGTAGACTATTTAGGGCTACTTTTAACCTAGTTATCCAATGTGTGTGAGGCTAACGGATGACAGCCAGATCATTGGTTGTCCCGGTGAATAAAATGTTCAAATCAGAGCTAAATGCCATTGCTTTGGTAGTTCTCCAATTTGCTGAAATTTGGACAGATTTACAGTTTGGGCACTGGGCAGAGCAACAATGACAAATTTCCATGAATTCAAGCTGGAAAATTATCAGCTTAATGCGTTTCCCACCCAAGATCTGAAGGGACTGGAATTCATTCTGGCTCCTGGTTTTGCTGCCCATCCTATCGGGAGACAATTACCAGTGCGCTTCAAAAGCCGGCTTTGGGCAAGATTAGCTCCACTTCTGGGAAGGTGATGAAAGCAAATGTCTTGCTGCTGGGTTTGCTCTGCCCTGGGTCTGTGTGGCAGAAGTGAGAGAGAGGGTGGAATGCCTTTGGCCCTCATCATCTTTCAGGTCCAACCCGTTGGCTTTCATGGCAGGCTGTGAAAAAAAAAAGAAGCTGTTCTTCAGATCTGGCCACGCAGCACAGATGTCCTCCTCCATGTCACAGCGGCTGGCGGATTTCACTAACGAGGCTAACGAGGGGACGCCTCCAGGCGAGACAGGCTCCCTCGTGTTTGCATGGCAAATTTAGCAGAGATTTAATCCATCCTGGGGTGCTGTGGCTCTACGCTGAGTGTGACTTAGAAGATCTTTTATAACGGGCTTAACATCCACTATACTAAGAATTTCAGCTCTAAAATAAGAACTATATCCATTATCCATCATATATTTTAGCCTGAAATGTCTGGTCTCCCTGTGCCACACATCCACGTGTCATAGATTTAAAGATTTAAATCTACTATCTTAATTTAATATGCAGAGACGGCTAACAGTAAGCCATTTGTGCTGTGGCGCTATCAAAACATTACTTCGTTTGTTTCAGCATCCGATAGAGTAGCATCGGCTCAGCCAGTGGTGAGTTTGTGGCAAGATTGTTTGAAAGCGACCATTATTTTTGCAATTTGGTTCGGTGAAGCCAGTGGTGCAGAAATTCCACACTTCAGCTTCAAGTCCTAAATAGATTTCAACAGTTTGCTTCTCTATTCACTGAATGGAAACGAAAACGTGACCTGTGAGATATAAAAACAACAGTGTCCTTCATGCCCCTTTTGAATGATTCAACTTTCCAAACTTTCTTACCAGCTAAAGCACATGTTAGCATTTTTAAAGGTGCACTAGGTCATTTTTTTGTTCGTGTTGCTGGTCCTTGGTCTTGTGGTGTGCATTACAGAAGCAAAGGTTTTCAATTACCAATGTTAATGTAGAAATTTTCAGTCACCCGTGATTAATTTATTACACAAAGTGAAAGTGAGAGGAAAGTGGAAATTTTGGAAAGAAAAGTGTCCAATATTAGGAATAGTAAGAAATCATGATGATCACCTCACGTGACCTCAGTCATGACCTCCATAAGGTGGCCTATTCCATGTACAAAAACAGCTTTTATTAGGTTGCTCATACAACTCATGTTGGTGTAAAAAAAAAATGTAAATACGGTTATTGTGTCTATTTGTAAAACTTTTTAATGAGCAAAAATGAGGAGTGCACAAGCTGAAAAATTAAAAAATGTATGACATAGACTCGGCCTTGGTTGTTGATTGGATGAAGGCAGATCTGAATGTGAGCTTGTATTCGACTGTAAGAGAGCAGTGGGATCTCCAGCATTTGTCACCACCGGAGAGAAGAATTTCGTTTCACCAGAACAAGTTGTGATAATTTAATTTTAAAAAAGTGGATGAATAATTCTCAATAAGATTAAAAGCATGCATTTAGATAATAGGCGTTTTCATGTCATTCCAACTTTAATAATCGTACTGAAAAGGCGTCTGTCTTTTTATATTCTGGAAGAGCTCAGAGTGTACAGCACTCACTGTTCTCCAACTGTTTAAATAAATATGCCTTTCAATATGTTCAGGAGTCCATTTTCCAGAGCATTCAAAGTACAATTTAAAGTACAATGTACAATTTTTATTTTTTTTGGCTTCATTAGATGTCACTACTGACTTCACTACTATTAGAGGAAGCTAATAGAGGTTTTATGGACAGTTTGGAGGTTAGCAGGTCACACATCTGCATGCTATAATGATGAAGACTCACAGTAAAAGCATGTGCTACTTTGTGAAACAAACCAGACTCTCTATTAGAGAGATATTTCATAGTTTTAATAAAGTTTTGAGGAAAGATGCTGCAGATAGAACCTTGGTGGAGCTGGAAGTACTTGATTGATTTATAAATAATTCACTGGCTGAGAGCCTCTGTGAGGTTGGCGTTTTTATTTATTTTTTATTTTTTTCATATCACTACACCTTTTTTTAAAGGACAACTAAGTATTGAACTCATAAGGAGACATTAAAGATCACATGAGCGGTTGTTATACCTTCAAACACACCTTCATGCCCTTCACATTACCCAAATGTGAATGTTCTGTGTCTCCTTAATTACTCCAAATATAATCACGCTGTAAACACCATATCACAATGAGCTTTTAATCACAATGTAACAGGTTATTAGACACTAATGAGGGAGCTTAATTGTTCATGTTTGGGGGGCATCTGCTTGGTCAAACCTGCATTATCCTTTCTGTTTAAAAATAGTTTTGGGGTCTCACTAGATCTATCTCCATTTTGAAAGCAACATGTTTGATTTGCCTGTCCTTCAGTGAAAGTCAAGTCAAGGCAGCAGATGTTGCCTTTGCAATAATTCATGATTATCTTCAATCACTTTCTTTAACAAGCTTTTTGTCCCCATGGTGATGGAGAGAATGAGTCTCGCTGCAATACAACGAGGGAGACAGCTGTCTATAAAAACAAAGCATCATGAAAGATTCACGTGTGTTATTATAACACAGGAGGAAAGTCAACAGTACGTGTTTTGTGAGGGATCAGTGAGGCAGGAAGGATCTTGTTGTAGAGTTGCATGGCTGCACTGCAGCACTCCTAAAAAAAACACTTATCTTCAAAAAGTTTCAGAACTCTAGCCGTTTAGAAAGGGTCGAACAGAGCTAACTTTGATAACATGTTAACTTTGATCAAATGTTGGGACATTTATGCTTAAAATCAGTGGAGGTTAATAGTAGAACTATATTACAAAATGGACAAAATGATATGTCATATGAGCATTCTTATTCAAAAAAAAAAATTCAGTTTGACATATACAATTTTGCTTCATCAGAATATTTTCTTCTTGTCTTTAGAGGGACCATACTTTGAAGCCATAGTTGGAGGTAAGTGTAGCAGCTCACAGACTTTCACATATCTAACATGCCTTAATATCACTACAATGTAAAACTGTGCATATTTTACCTTAAGTCAATATTTCTATCTAATTTGACCCGTTAAATATTACTTTTGTCAAAAAAAAATTATGTGGTAGATGACAAAACAGGAACACGGACAGCCCAAAACAACGATTCTAAACAGCGATGTAAATTGCAGCAGGCAGAGGATTATATCCATTTTCATTTCCAAATATCCAGTCCATTTCAAAAGCTTTCCAGAGCAAAACTGGGCACTGGTAAAATATATTCTATATGATAATGACATATTAGCAATATGTTACTTATTCAAAGTGCATGGCTGTCAGTGGAAAAAAAATGCTTTTTGCCTCCAGAGTGTAGTTACGAGAACATTTTGAGAACAGCACTTTGATGATGGTCAGAGAGGCTTGAAAGATTTCTGTACAAATGAGAGGTCATTTGTGCACAAGATGTTTCCTGGCATCAGAAGATCTCTGGCTGAGCAAAAAAAGTACCAGTACCACAGTGGTCTCACTTTAGCTCATTTACACATGAATAATCAGTGTGTGGGTTTGTTCTCAACACTCAAGTAATTGGAATCAGTAAACAGCAGGGATCTAATGATACATGCTCTCAAAACCTTTTTCAGGAAACTGGTCTGGCATATCAGGAGAAAATTTGTGTATTTCATTGTGCATATTAGTTTCTTAGGGCTGGGTGATTTACTGCTGTTTTCTACAGACAATGTTACTCTGAAGATTAGCTTTCATTGGTTAAGTCTGTCTGTATTTTCATTCGCAAAATTTACACCTGAATCTAACATTCTGTTATCGCATTTCCCCGACCTCTCACTTTAAAGCAGCACTACGTAACTTTTTCTGTGTTCAAAATTTGCTAAATGTATATAATGAGCGAGTACATCATGAATTCATCTTCCAACAGTGTTTTTTTTTTCTTATTCCGAATCACTATGGTACGCTTATAATAAGTACTTATACTTTAACTATTGTAGCCTGGTCGGGTCGTCACCGCTGCGGAGTAACACATACCTTGCGTGAATCGCCATAGACAAAAACTTAGAGAAGTAGCTCCGGTTGGAATGTTCTTCCGCGGGATGTGTGCAGTTCTGTTTATTAACCGCTAGAGCGCCAAAAGTTACATAGTGCTGCTTTAATATAATGATTTTGAACATAGTTTTAGGTCAAATTCCCACTTGAATATAGCTAAAGATAAGTTGGGTTGAGAATAAAAGTACAAAAACTAGTTAGACTAATAAATCAGCCAATATTTGGCTATTTCAACATAATTGGCCAACCAGGCAAATGCAGATACTAATCAACAGAACTGGGGCCTGATGTATAAACGTTGCGTATGCACAAAATGGCCATGGAAATGTGCGTACGCAATTTTTCACGCACATATCGGGATTTATAAAAAATAAACTAGGCGTAAATATGTGCGCACCGTACGAACATTCTAGACCAGTGTTTCTCAACCAGGGGTCCCTGAGGCGTGGACCCCTAGTGGTCCTTGACGTAAGGTATAAATCTGTATAAAGTATGAATTTTTGTATAAATGTTGTATATTTTGACATGACATGTTCCCATGAAAGAAAAATCCAATATAGCTGATGATATGACCAAATACTGGGCAAGTCAACTAACTTGAATTATACTTGACTGCATTTGGTCCTCACAAAGACACAAATGATACATAGATGAGTCAATTTTGTTGTGGGGGTCCTTGAGGATGGTTCTGAATTGGACTGGGGTCCGGTATGCCAAAAGGTTGAGATTCACTGCTCTAGACCATGCGTACGCACTCTTTTACTGGAGTGGAAGCAAACAGAATGATTTTAAAGTCTGTTTTACATTTGACATACACATTTAGATTAAATATGGCACTCTGAATAATGAAGAATCATGAAATTATTATCCAGAAATTACAACATTTGTATATGAATTTAAACAGAAATATTTGCAGTGGATGTGCTGCTTTCGAACAAGTTTCCTGTGGTATGTGATTTAATGTTTTAATCACAGCGAGGATTGCTTGGCGTATGACAATTCCGCTTTAAAATGTATTCTAAATAGCAAAACTCATGTTCTGAGAAAATACTTTTGCACGAATAATAATCATTGATGTGAACTTGATTCGTCTGATGGCTTTGGAACATAGGCGGTAACGACAGACATAAGGATGCGCTCGTTGATCAAACAGTCAATTTGCTGGGTTGAACAGGTCCAATGACAGTAGAGCTGTTCACTGGTGTCACGCAGTGTCTCGTTCCCTACTCAGGGAACCATAGTTACATAAGTAACCTGAGATGTTCCCTTTCATGGGAACTTCGAACTGCTTCCTCTAGGGGTCGCTATGGGGAACGGTATACCCACGCCACCATGCTGAGGGGAGTACATGCCAGAACCATGGCGAGCACTAAGTACCAGCTCTACCATATTGCTATGGGAGTCGCCCCTGGGACGTTAGACGGCTGTCAGTGACGTTATTCCCTACGGCCAAAGGCCTAGGCTACATACCCCAAAATACTTACCTGTTAGGGTCAGACTCCTGGGCCCGGGGTAGAGCTCAAGGCTTGGAATCAGGAATAGATTCCTTTAAGGGAATACGACCAAGAGCCTAGACTCATACTAGTCTTGGCCTGTCTCACAGGGGCTACCTCACGTTTCTCTTTGTATGTGCTGAAGGAACTGTCTCAACAGACCCATCGATGGATGCGTGAGGAAAAAACGGCCTCTTCCATTCCTTCTCAATGTTTATATGGAAAACAGGAAGAAAGGAAGGCTCACCTGAGCTGGAGGGTTATGGCCAGAAAAATAACGTTCATCGAGATACTCGCGATGTCACTTTCTTCACCCGCTTCACGGCAAGTAAAGCCTCGCCATGGCGCGATCCATAATTTCCAAAAGCTCATCATACACAGGGCAGGAGGATTGGGAAGGCTCAGCCTCAGCTTCTTTGCCTTCCTCAGACATTTCCTGCTTTTGCTGGGCTGATCCCAGCAGAGCACTGGCCCCTGAATCAGACAATGTCAATGAAATAACATCATCCTCCAGCGGCTCACTCTCGTGCACAGCCGACGATCGCGAAAGGGAAACCCCCCTTCAAACTCATCGGTCAGATCAACCTGCGATCCCCACAAGCTCATTCCCTTCCGTGCCTCAGCAGCGGCGGGTCCTGAATCGCGGGAAGCAGATGTCTGCCCCTCTTTCCTCGAAAAAGGGGCAAACGAGAGCAGAGCTTTTCCCTTGGAAAAAACGCTCGCAGTGCACGCAGATTGCCCCCTCGGAGGCATCGCGTGCGTGCTCTTCGCCCAAACAAATAACGCATAGATCGTGTGTGTCATCAGATGTTAAACAACGTCAACACGGATGCACACATCCTTAAATGCTTTGCTAGTGCTTGCCATAATGAGATGAATAGAGATCGCTCTTACCACAGAAATGCACGCAAACATAACAGTCAATGAAGACGAAGAAGAGAATGATGTGTGCTCCCGGTGCCTGTTTATACTATAGTCGCACCGGTAGTGACGTCATGGCTGTCGCCGGCCAACGAGTTGGTGTTTTTTAAATTTATGCTTCAGACACGGGTCACGACAAGGCGTTCCCCATAGCGACCCCTAGAGGACGCAGTTCGAAGTTCCCATGAAAGGGAACTGTAAGATATGCGCGTTTTATTTTCAAAATGTTTTGTTATTGACACAGTGAGTCAGACAGCTACACTGCAAAAAAATATAAGGTCTATCTCTTTCCAGAAAAATATAGGCTATGAACATTCTAAAATATATGTTTACCTTTTAGGCAAATTGCATAAAATAGAATAGTGATGTCTCAAAATGCATTTATAGTCCGTATCTCGTATTTTCCTAATGTGTTGTAGGCTACCCTTAACTGCATTAAACATGGTGTCATGTGAATGGAAATATGCATGGAAATGATATGCAGATGACGTTATGCATATTAAAACTAGGCGTTGTAAGCCCCATATATGGCTATTTCGGGGAGGAAACGGGGTGGAGATTCATGTACGCACAATCTTCCGCTGACTGGGTATTACAAAGGAACTTTTGCACAGGTTCTGGCGTATGCATGGCTTTATAAATCTGAAAACTTTGTGAAAACTTGTGCATACGCACACATTTAGGATGAAATCTACGTAAAGTTTTATACATGAGGCCCCAGGTCTTTTTCTATTTCATAATCATAGTTTTTATTAATATTTGAATTACTTTTAATTTTTATATTTTCTGCTTACATTTTTATTTTAATTAAAGTTTAAGTAATTTTGTTGTTTGTTAGTTTTAAAAGAAAAAAACATGTTTATATAATTTTTTACTTTTTCAGTTTTAGTAATACTTATTATAAGTATTTTTTCTTTCCTTTTTTCAATTTATTATGGTTTTAGTTAACTAATAAAAAAACAATTAAAAATAATTTCAGGTTTTTGTAAATATTATGTAAAATGTGTACATCTTATTTACTGGGGAAAAAAATATTATCATGAACTTGTATTATAAAATACTTATGACCATCCACCACCTTTAGATATTGCTATCGGCATCAGCTGATGAATTAGAAATATGTTTCAGATTTAGTAGAAGTTAAACTCCTTCAACAGCGTTTGTGGCATGCTGTTGACTAATACCACAAAAAAAAATCATTTCCTGATTATCTAACTTTCTTCTTGTATTAATTAACATTTATTGTGATAACGAACCCAGAATAATGATCCTTTTAAAAATCCTTTTCTGTATCAACCACTGACAAAAACACATACAGCCAGCAATGCTCCTCTGAACTCAAAACAGTGTAGTCAGTTTATTTCAGGGCATTCAGTCTCACCTTATAGCTGCATCCCCCAGGTTATCTTCTAATATAACCTCTCTTTCTCTGTGTCTGTGTGTTCTAGTTGTCATTGCTGTGGTGGTTCTGATCCTGATCCTCCTCCTGGCCATCATTCTGCGATACATGTACAAGCACAAGGGCACATATCATACCAATGAGGCCAAGGGCACAGAGTTCGCAGAGACAGCAGACGCTGCTCTGCGTGGAGACCCTGCCCTGCAGGATATCATGGATGAGAGCAAGAAAGAGTATTTCATATGAGACACAATAGCTGGCCCTTTATACACATCATATAATAAACTCCTACAGGCTCACATGATGCCTCAATCCTGTTTGCTGGAGTGGTGAATTAACTGACTGAGCTCCCCGCAAACAGAAACAAACACAAAGAGTATTGTGAAATTTCTTCTATATTTCAATATCTGAGATCGTTTATATTTATTTGTTCTTCAAAAAGAGGTAATATTGAGTACAGATGAAAGAATATGCCACACTCCTTGTAAAGCTGAGTGTCTGAACAAACATCAGCTCAGGAGAATGAGATGGTATTCAGATGAAGGGAAGGAAAGTCTTTGATCTCATTAGACAGAATGTGAATGATAGGTGATATACGAAGACATTGAAATCAACACTGTTAAACAACAAGAATGTGAAATTAATTGGTTTCATATGTATATTCTGTATACTGTATATGACATATGTGACCCTGGACCATAAAAAGGTCTTTAGGGTCAATATTTTGAAATTGGTTTTGACAGTATTTGGCAGAGATACAACTATTTGAAAATCTGGAATCTGAGGTGCAAAAAAATCTAAATATTGAGAAAACCGCCTTTAAAGTTGTCCAAATGAAGTTCTTAGCAATGCATATTACTAATCAAAAATGAAGTGTTGATATATTTACGGTAGGAAATTTACAAAATATCTTCATGGAACATGATCTTTACTTAATATCCTAATGATTTTTGGTATAAAAGAAAAATCGATTATTTTGACCCATACAATGTCTTATTGGCTATTGCTACAAATATACCCCAGCGACTTAAGACTGCTTTTGTGCTCCAGGGTCACATATATAAGAATCAGGTATCAGATTCATGTATATCTTCTTAAGAAAGAAGAAGTTTGTTCGTTTTTTTTTAAGAACATCTTTTTTAAAAGATGAAAACAGCTTTGGTGTTGTCTGATTGTATGGCAGTTCTTGCCAAAGGCTCACTGATCAACTCAATATTAAACACACCTCAAAAGTATCTTTTTGCTCGACCTGCAGATTAATCTAATGATCATTATAAACATGCACACTATTTTCTTTGTGACTGGCTTTCGGGAGTTCAGTACTCAATGTCACATTTTTAATGCTCCATGTTTTTTAAATAGTTACTTTCAAAGAGCCTGTCTCAAGATCTCAACTTTCTTGCACTTGTCCCAGAACATAAAACTAGTTATCCAGCAGTTCAGCTTTTAAGAATCTTTACTTAGACCATAAGAAAAACAGTGAGGGAAAAGCCACTGTGTTATTAAAGGCAGAAATATGTCTTATACATATTAATATGTACATACACTTTTAGAAAAAAATGGTCAAAAAAAGTTTTACCTTTTTAAAATATAAACCTTGTACCTAAAGGGTGCATATTAATATCTTAAAGGTACATATCAGTAAAAGGCACATATTAGTTCCTTTTGAAGCTTTTGTACATTGTTCTGTTTTTACTGTGGTGATTTTAAATGTAACTTTTTTTCTGCTTGTGGAAAAAAACTAAGTTTTTTGTAAGAATGTCTAGGATTTAATTGTTAGACTGAGCTAATGAAATGTTGCTTTTTAATTAGAAGCAGTATTCGAGTTAGAAAGTGGAGTAAATAAATGAGAAAAGTATCTGCTTCAGATGCCTTAACTTTTTAATTTCATCTATAGTATTGCTTTGGCAACAAATACAATTAATTATATCGCTTGTTGTTGTTACAGTTGCCTGTTTTCAATTTCTCAATTTTATTAGTATTGTGAAGTAAAAAGCACAATTCAAGAAAGAAAGAAAGACAGAAAGAAAGAAAAATAAATAGTACACCCCAAAATGAAAAGTGGGTTATCATTTACTCACCTTTGTGTCTTTCAAAACTTTCTTATGTATAGCATATTGTCTGAGCTGCTCTTTACTACAAAGTAAAAGTAAACAGCTGTCAAGCAAGATTTTTAGTTAAATTTAGTTGTAAAATGGCTCAGAAGATTGGAATACAGTTCATGAGTCATATTTCCTTTTATGAGGCTATTATGGTGCTGTTTTTGCTCAAATCCTCTTTTGTTTTCCACAGAGAAAACATAGTCATTCAGGTTTGGAACGACGTGAGGGTGAGTAAATGATGACAGAATTTTCATTCTTGCATGAACTATTTCCTTTAAGCTCACAGCAACTGGCAGTAAAGAGAGCTCATGCTGTGCTCAATTTAGTGATTTTGGATCAAACAACCAGGCCTCGAGCCATTGATAGTTTCAGTTCCTCTTCACGGGGGAGTAATTAGTACAGGTGTTGCATTTTTCACTCCTGGGAAACCAGAATGTGCAAATAAAATACTGAAATATTATCTCATGCAAACAGCTCGTATGGCAGTGGGATGTGGAGTGCTATAAATATGATTTGAGTTGATTCGTACTGTGATAAATA
The DNA here is from genome assembly GCF_001515645.1 of Sinocyclocheilus grahami. NCBI lineage: Eukaryota > Metazoa > Chordata > Actinopteri > Cypriniformes > Cyprinidae > Sinocyclocheilus > Sinocyclocheilus grahami. The sequence continues at coordinate 180,176 of NW_015506366.1, forward strand.
ATTTTTCAATGAGATCTCTTCTGGAAGATTTTTACCAAAAAATGTACACATTATTCAAAGGCCAGTACAGATGCTGATGCAACAAAATGAAAATGCCAGCCACTTTGGAGGTGAGCTACACTGAGAATCCGACACGAGTGAGAGATATTTTTATTTTGATTAATACTTTGCTTCAAGGATGGAGGCTGAAAATAAGCCCTGAGCACCAAATCTCATCTCACCTTCTCACCCCCCTCTTCCTACGTCTGACGCTCTTGATTAATGACACCTCACCACTAAAGGTTTCTGCTGCGGGTTTTTTTTTATGTGAATTTAACATCTGAAAGGACAGTTTTGTGTAATGGCTAGACTGCCTGTCATCACGTATATTTTGATAATCAACACTGACACCTCTATGATTAATCATCCACAAACAGGAGTGAAGTGTGCATGAGGACACAATTATCACCTCCCACAATGCTCCAACACAAATGTTTGTTTCCTACAGTCATGTAACATGTTCCCAGAGTTTTGACAACAGCGAACTGTTAAAAGAGGATAAAAAGGATTTTTAAAAAGTGGAAATATGCTTTCAAAAAGTCTACAAGAAGGCTAAGAAGAAGAAGAAGAAGAAGAAGAAAAAAAAATGAAAATTTGCTGAAAATGTACTCAACCTTTGTTTGAGTTTGTTTCTTCATAGGAACAGATTTGGAGAATGCATTAAATCACTTGCTCATCCTCTGGATGTAAATGGGTGCCGTTACAATGAGAGTCCAAACAACTCGTAAAAACAATAATCTGCATGACTCCAATCCATCAGTTAATGTCTTGTGAAGTGAAAAGCTGCATGTTCATAAGAAACAAATCCATAATTAATACTTTTAAACTTTAAAAGTCGCTACTGGCAAAAATACTTAAAATAGTCAATAATCCATAATATCGCTTCCTCCAGTGAAAAATCCATCCTCTTTTGTCCTCTCACGTCAAAATCTTTTTAAAATCAGTTTTCATTGAGCATGTTTCTCTCCTGATTCAGACAAGACACCTTTTTCACTGCAAAAAGCAATATTATGGAGGAGTCATATTTTACCCAGAAACAATAGTTTTTAAGTTAAAAACATCTTAATGGTGGATTTGTTCATTACAAATATGCAGCTTTTTGCTTCACGATACATTAATTGATGGACTGGAGTCATTGGATTCACTGCCGAGGATTAATTGGTGAGTGAGTGATGTATTGCTGAATTTCTCCAAATGTGATGTGATGAAGAAGGAACTAAGAAGAAACATCATCTTAGATTAGCTGTACATTTCTTGCAAATTTTCATTTTGAGGTTAACTCTTCCTTTAATATACACCTGGCTGTCATTTTCTACTGAACTAAGACCTGCCTTGAAAAGTACTGTGTAGCTATATTTTAAGGGTGCATTTCTCCCTGTAACATTAACATAGCATATTTTAGACAAGACAGAAATGATCTATTGCAATGAGCAGTATGTTAATAATGCAGCTTTTTTCCGTTGTGTGGAAGTCAAGCAGACTTGAAATAAGACAGGGATTTGTCAACATTACAATACAAAAGTGAACAGAAACTACGTCAAGTGAACACAAAGAAGCCATCAGCACATCAGTTTTCCACTTTTCATGCAGAGCGCTCCTCTGTGACATTTCTGATGATTGAGTATTCAGAATCTCTCTTCACATAAAGTACAGCAGCTCTTGCCAAGCACAAATTGCTTTTGTAACATTTTGATTTTACTAAAATAACACTGGAGGGGAATAAAGTCGCAAGATTTTCCCCAACTGAGTTTAAAGCTTGACAGGCTGTTAAATTCACAAGCGCTGAATATCAAAGCGACAGCTTCAATACAGAGGCTTTTGCTATTAGCAGCTGCTTTCCCAATTCATATTTTTAAAAAGTTTGCATCACAGAAATAATTTATATTTAAAAAAAATATTGCAATAGAAATCAGTTCTTTAAATTTATAATAATATTTCACAATATTATTGTTATACTGTATTTTTGATCAAACATATACAGCCTTGGTAAGCATAAGAGACTTCTTCAGGATCAACAATCTTTTTATTTTATTTTACGCCAATAAAAAAAAAAATCTTACCGACCCCACACTTTTCAACAGTAGACTAAAAATGGTTACTTTCATATTTTTGATTATCTGAGATGCTATTTAACTCCTGCAGACATAGGCTTTTGAGAACTGTCTGATTGTATCTGTATGGCATCAAGTCTGAATGCAAAGGTTTTATAATATGCTTTTCTACTAAAATGCCTTCATAGTTTTTTGAAGGCACCATTGATTTATCCTTTGCTGCCATAAACCAACACATGTCATTTAGCAGATATTTGAATTAAATAAAAAATGCCATTGTTTTTCAGTTTACTAAAGCACACTTGAATTTGTTCTTGATCATTAGACATTACGTTGGCACCATGGAAGTCTGTATGAAGCAGTTTCCCTAGGAGGTTCCTTCATACAAACATGCTGCTGCCTGTGAAGTCACTTACTGACTGGGCAGCAAAACAGCTGCATTTGGCTTCAGACAGCTTCACACATCCTCTGATGTAAATCTCTAAACTTTGAATTTTGCAGTGTTTCAAATAAGAGAGATTTGTAAGAGTAAATGTTGCCATAATGAACCACACCGTATATGTCTTTACAAACGTGTATGAGAGCGAGAGGAAGAGAAGATGAGAGGTGAAGTATACAATATGATTTACATTAACCTACTTTCCCCTCCTCATTCTGAATTCAGCCGTCGGTGCACTGGGATCACACTCTTTCCTCCCTGACATAATGCTGAAAACAACATAGCATCTCCAGCCACAGCTCAGCAGAGACTGTTCCAGATCTGCTCTCTCCATCCAGCTGTGTGTCACTGGCAGGGCCAGAGCTGTGGCACAGAAGGCTGATATCTGTCCTTAGTTGGGTGGATTGAGGGAGCTGCTCTGCACAACTGGAAATCCAGCGGATATATTTAGAGCATGAGGACAAGGTTGTTCATCTTGAAAATGACTGTGACTCTGGGCAACCTTGATGCCCTCTGCAGCTCCACAGGAGAGCGTGGCCTGGCTCCGTTTACTGAACTCGCTTAAATCCACAGCCAAGCTGCTTTGATTCCTTCTCTGTCAGAGGACTTATACGTACTCAGGTTGGTGGAGAGCAGCTTATCAGACATGAATGAAATTAATATTTTTTGGTACTGTTTTTCAAATCAAGATGATCAAAGGACAACTCAACTGGTATTTCACTTTGAAAAAGGTGGTTTTGATGATATTCTTTTTGTCATGTATTTTATTTTAGGTGTTGTAATGTTTTGTTTAGACTTGTTTTATCTTTAGTCTTATCTAAAGATTAGTTCTATCTTGTTTTTAAAGTTTGTGCATGTATGATTTTACAAAATTATGAAAATATAACAAATGTAAAAATATATATTATTAAACCCTTTTTAATCATTTAACATCATTTAAAAAAAACTATCAAATCTATAATTTTTTAACAATTTAAAATAAATTAAATTTTCAAAACTAAATCAGTAAAGTTAGAGATGTCGTCTTTTCAGTGTTTAGTAGATTTAATAGATTTTTAGGTCATGCTTTATTTTAAGGTCCAATTCTCATTATTAACAAATTATTAACTACAACTTTTTCCTCAATAAACTCCTAATTTGCTGCTTATTAATAGTTAGTAAGGTACACTGTAAAAAAAATTCTGTAAAATATACGGTAAAAAACCGGCAGCTGTGGTTGCCGGAATTTTACCGTAAAAAATTATGGTAGCAACATTTTAGGTTTTACGGTTTTAACTTAAATTTACAGTTAAATACCGTAATTTCATTAACTGATATAATGTTAATATACCAACCTATTGAAGTACTGAAATCTGTTTTGTACCTTTGTAATTTTGTACCTTTGTAAAAGATGACATTAACTTACAACAATGACAAACCATGGTTCACTGCAAAACTCAGACAGCTCCGTCAGGCCAAAGAAGATGCTCACAGGAAGGGGGATAATGTCTTGTATAAACAGGCTAAATACACACTGGAAAAGGAGATCAGAGTGGCAAAGAGGAATTATTCAGAAAAAATAAGGATTAAATTCTCTTCCAGTGACTCGGCATCAGTGTGGAAAAGTCTAAAAGAAATCACCAATTACAAGACACCATCCCCCAGCACTGCGGAGAATCAACACCGGGCAGGCGATCTGAACGAGTTCTACTTTTCACGGTCATTTTTTACAGTGTAGTTGTTAAGTTTAGGTATTAAGATCAGGGATGAAGAATATGGTCATGCAGAATATGTGCTTTATAAGTACTAATAAACAGCCAATATGTTAATAACATAGCATGCTAAGAAGCAACAGTTAATAGTGAGAATTGGTCCCTAAAATAAAGTTACCGATTTTCAGTCTTAAGCTTTAAAAAAAAATCATTATAAAAATAAGTATTACAATAACAATAAAAAAGTAACCATTTCAATATTAGTTTATAACAAAATGTTTAATAATTGTTAACATAATATATTTTATAATTTAGCAAGAAGACAACAGTCAACTAGAAAATTTCACTAATTTTTAAAAATCAAATTTTTGTGTCCTGTCCAATCAAGCTGTAATTTTATCAAATTATCCAAAAAGTGTGAAAATATTCTACACAGTCCTCATCATCCATTGCATCTGTTTCCTGTCAAAAAAAATGTTTATGACAAAGATACACAATTTAAGTCATACTATTGATTCCTGTTAGTGCTAACAATCTGCTGCAAATGACAGTCATCTTCAGTGTGCAGATATTTACTGTAAATCACAGTAATGATGCCAGTGACAGTGATTCTCTGGCAGTCTTTTATTATCTTTTCAGAAACAAATTGAGACAGAAAATACTTAGAAATAGCCAATGGTCATTAAAGGACACTTGCACGGTGCCATTTGTAAACGCCTGATGAAATTTCCATATCGAGTCAGCATTCTAGGACAGTGTTAACTCTCTTGAGGGAACAAACTGCTCACCACAGATCATTAGACAGTACAGGGGATGTATGAAATAACATAAACACAATATGAAAAAGGAAACCGTTTGTAACCAAGGCTCGCAGGCTGTTTCCTACATCCGGACAGGTTTACGTCTGGACAAAGGATGTTAGCTGTTAAATGTGGTGAGGGATCTGTACTAGTGTGGGCAGTCATCTTGGCAAAGTCATTATATCTGATGTTTGCTCAGCCAAGTAATATGAGGTTTTTACAGGATCAGGTACATGATATGTTCCTAACACGGTTACCTCATGACATTCCAATATACCAGTGAGATGGTGCCCCCATAAAAACCGAGAATTTGGTTTTATAAGCACCAAGTTGAGAAAAGAACTTTTCCTGACCTCCCCAATGACCAGATCTGAACCTCTAATGGACATTCTAAAGCAGATTTCCACCTCGAAAAACTGTAGCCATTTCTTCCTGAAGAATGGTTAGGTTTCACTGCACTTAGATCTTTTGGGGTTTTTATGACAGAATTTTAAGCACTGAAGCTATATTTAAAGAGAAAGTTCACCCAAAAATGATTCTGTAAAGTATATTCATCATTTACTCACCCTCATGTAATTCCAGAGATGTTTATATACAATTACAATTTAATAATTTGGGTTACTATTCCATTTTATTGTATGGACGAAAAATATATATTTTAATATACTAATATACTTTTGTGTTCCAGAGAATAAAGAAAGTCTTACAGGTTTGGAATGACATGCGGGTGAGTGATGATGAAAGAATTAACATTTTTGAGTGAACTTTAAGTCAAAGAATGGCCATATATCTTGTGTTCAAAAGAGGGTCCAATGTAATGAATTAATAATATACCATACACATAGGTGTGTAGGTTCAAATGTAGGCTACTAAACTCTAAAATAATTGCCAATATTTTATCACAAAAAAATAAATAAATAAATAACATTCTGCAAACCATCATAACAAATTGTGCTTAAATGGTGCTTTGCTGCATTTAAATTACCGTAAGTCAGTGTCATGTTTTTATCTTTATATATCTTTACTTGGTCCGAAACTTGTTTTCTGTTGATCGTGGCAGCAATAATTCATAAAAAAATAATCCAATGATGTACTGGATGCATTATAATTGTCCATATGTATGGATGTATGATGTGCTTAAGCACACTTTTGTCATTTAAAAAAAAACACCTGATTCAAGTGGCTGTGCAATGCTCTACAGTCACTGTTAAGTATGTCAGATTGCAGTAGTCTGCTGCATCCTTCTATACTCAGATCACAAATTGCCTTGTGCAAATTTTTTGGCCATGTTTTTATCATTGTCTAATTTGCATAATTATTTAAGTGAACTGAAAACAGCGCAGACAGCACATGCAAACTATTAAGACACCCCAAATGAATAGTGTAAAACACATGTACACATTAGGAACATGTTGTTTAAATATGCAAATGAAGTATTATGCTATTAAATATGCAGTAATATTCAGAAGAAAATCTGAATCAAACTAATTTTAATATTACACAAAAATAATGCAAGTAAATACAAAATGCAGTTTTTAAATGATGATTTCATTTATTAAAGGAAAAAAGCTGTCCAAACCTACCTGGCCCTACGTGAAAAATTAATTGCCCCCTCCTATTAAATCATGAGAGAACTGTGATTAACCACATTATTTTGGAAAGCTGAGTTAAATTTCACTAGCCACACCCAGAACTGATTACTGCCAGACCTGTTGAATCAAGAAATCACTTAAATAGAACCTGTCTGACAAAGTGAAGCATGCTTAAAAAGCAACACACCATGCCGCGATCTAAATTCAAGAACAGATGAGAAACAAAATAGTTGACATGTATCAGTCTGGAAAGGGTTATAAAGCCAATTCTAAGGTTTTGGGACTTTTGGAACAGTGGTGAACCTTCCCAGGAGTGGCCGGCCTACCAAAATTACTCCAAGAGCGCAACGATGACTCATCCAGGAGGTCATAAAAGAACCCAGAACAACATCTAAAGAACTGCAGGCCTCAATTAAGGTCAGTGTTCATAATTCAACTATAAGAAAGAGACTGGGCAAAAACGGCATCCATGGGAGAGTTCTAAGGCAAAAGCCACTGCTGACCAAAAAGAACACAAAGGCTCATCTCACATTTGCCAAAAATATCTCAATTATCCCCAATACTTTTGGGCCAATATTCTGTGGACTGATGAGACAAAAGTT
>NW_015506366.1:192699-225938 GCF_001515645.1 Sinocyclocheilus grahami
GTCCAAACCTACGTGGCCCTACGTGAAAAATTAATTGCCCCCTCCTGTTAAATCATGAAAGAACTGCAATTAACCACATTATTTTAGAAAGCGGAGTTAAATTTCACTAGCCACACCCAGGCCTGATTACTGCCAGACCTGTTGAATCAAGAAATCACTTAAATAGAACCTGTCTGACAAAGTGAAGCATGCTTAAAAAGCAACACACCATGCCGCGATCTAAATTCAAGAACAGATGAGAAACAAAATAGTTGACATGTATCAGTCTGGAAAGGGTTATAAAGCCAATTCTAAGGTTTTGGGACTTTTGGAACAGTGGTGAACCTTCCCAGGAGTGGCCGGCCTACCAAAATTACTCCAAGAGCGCAACGATGACTCATCCAGGAGGTCATAAAAGAACCCAGAACAACATCTAAAGAACTGCAGGCCTCAATTAAGGTCAGTGTTCATAATTCAACTATAAGAAAGAGACTGGGCAAAAACGGCATCCATGGGAGAGTTCTAAGGCAAAAGCCACTGCTGACCAAAAAGAACACAAAGGCTCATCTCACATTTGCCAAAAATATCTCAATTATCCCCAATACTTTTGGGCCAATATTCTGTGGACTGATGAGACAAAAGTTAAACTTTTTGGAAGGTGTGTGTCCCGTTACATCTGGCGTAAAACCAACACAGCATTTCATAAAAAGAACATCATACCAACAGTCAAACATGGTGGTGGAAGTGTGATGGTCTGGGGCTGCTTTGCAGCTTCAGGACTTGGACGACTTGCCATAATTGACGTAACCATGAATTCTGCACTCTATCAGAAAATCCTGACGGAGAATGTCCGGCCATCAGTTTGTGACCTCAAGCTCAAGCGCATTTGGGTTATGCAGCAGGACAATGATCCCAAACACACCAGCAAGTCCACCTCTGAATGGCTCAAGAAAAACAAAATTAAGGTTTTGGAGCGGCCAAGTCAAAGTCCGGACTTAAATCCGATTGAGATCCTGTGGCATGACCTTAAACAGTCCATTCATGCTCAAACCCTCCAATGTGGCTGAATTAAAACAATTCTGCAAAGAAGAGTGGTCCAAAACTCCTCCACAGTGATGTGAAAGACTCATTGCCAGTTATCGCAAACGCTTGATTGCAGTTGTTGCTGCAAAGGGTGGTACAACCAGTTATTAGATTTAGGGGGCAATTACTTTTTCACGTAGTGCCTGGCAGGTTTGGACAGCTTTTTTCCCCTCAATAAATAAAATCATTATTTCAAAACTTACTCGGGTTATCTTTGTGTAATATTCAAATTTGTGTGATGATCTGAATCATTCAAGTGTGACAAATACGCAAAAATAAAAAAAACAGGAAGGGGGCAAAACTTTTTCACACCACTGTTTGTATTGCAACTGAAATCTATACAGACACACATAGATTAAGTGCAATACAATAAAAAAGTGTATTTCTGGTATTTTCTTTCCACTAATCTGTAACAACACTTTATGAAAAACCAAATCGGCCAAAATCTTTAAATTGACCATTGCATGAAAAAACAAAGCTTTTACATGTCTTGCCTTAACAGCCACAATTCATTCTTAGCGACGGTTCCTCATAACATACAGATCTTGTCTTGAAAAATGATGGAATTACATCTGTAAACTAAAGTTCATTACAGCCTCTCAACTCAAAGTATCCACCTTCTGACTCGCTCTGCATGAATCACAGTCTCTCCAAGCACACAATGTGCAGTAAAGCCATCTTACAGTTTCAAGCAGAGGATAGATTCTGAGAAAGAAAATGTGTGCAGTTGGCTCAAACCTGATGAGTCAGCCATGGTCATCTTATGCGGTATGTTTAAGAGGGCCATTACACAGGAGCTGCAAATCCCCATAAGGCACAATTACCTGAATGAGCTGATTTATCTCCGCTCATCACAGCCTATTATTCCTTGAAACCAAGAGTGCTGGCCGGGCAAGACAGCCGCCTTATGGAAAAAAAAGAGCAGGCGATTTGTTTGTTTATTGGGAAAGTGGTACTGTATCTGTAATGGGTGGATTTGGCCGCACTGGACATTCAGCTCTGTGTGAATACTTCATAAATATTGCTCTAAACAAGCTACATGCTCGTTTAAGTGCTCGTTCGCGTTTTTGGACAGCGTTATTGTGGCAAACATGCTGCGGCTTAGATATGTCTTCACAGCATTGTACACTTTGCTCACCTGCAAGTGAATTTAATGAGGCCATTACAGTGAAGAGCTGACATCTCTGTTTTGAAGAGAAGTATTCATGGTAGTAAGATGAAAATGCTGTATCACAGCAATTATTTGTAACCTTTGGATATTGCTTGTGTGAAGCCTGGCATCAAACCAAAGTAATCAGTAAAAGTCGGTAAGCATTCATTAGTTTGCTTTTGGTTTAACATCACAGCATCATAGCTGAAAAACAAGCTGAAATGACACCAGAAAAAGGCATTTTATTGTACGAATTAATGGCCATGCAGAGCTTTGTAAATATTTAATCGGCTCCAGTGGGGAAGTAAAAATATAATTTTTTTTTTTTTTTAAAACAAAGAGTGAACAATCACACTGTTCTAGTTACAGAAAGTAAATGCCCTTAACGTTGTTGCAAACATTGTGTCTACAGCAACCTCTACATTGACCTTGGTCACGACAGGTGCATCATGTTTCTTTTGCCTTGAATTTAAAATGGAGAAATTTACATGCATATCTGAATACTCATTGGGGGAAAAGAAACACAATAAAAGTGAATTGTAAGTGAGACTGTCTCATTTGTGTTCCACAATATAAAGAAAATCATAGGCTGCGAAATGGAAGTTAATAAATGATGACAGAACCTTCCTTTCTGGGTGAACTAGGCTATTCCTGTTAATAAGAGCTAGTGGCAAACATAAAGCCAGACAAACAGGATGTGCAGCGCCCTAACAAAATATTGGTGGGCAGATGTTTTTGTTTGTCCTTACAGAATTCGTCCTTACATGTCTCATTTGTTGCACCATTTTCACTTTTCCAATATAAATTTATTAACAATAATCATTTTTTGTGATTTATTACAAGACCTGTAAGATGTATTAGTCTGTATTAGCATCTACTTGGAATAGTCAGTCATGGCTAAATTAAGGGCCTCTGACTACTGCCACATGACCTGTCATTGCCAAAGGAAGTTGATCAAAAATGTCTCCAAATGTGTGTCCAGGGGCCTCATGGGACCATGACCTTGGAACCAGAGTTTAAAGTTAACCTCAACAAGATCCCACCCAAGAACAACACCGACTCGAAATGAAAGGAAACAAGTTTTTTAACATATACAATAAATGTTTTAATAGCAATGTACAATGATACCTTCAGCTGCATAAGAGCAGAATATATCTTTTCCCACAAGACATGGACAAATGGTTGAAATACCACAAGGAATCTGTCTTTCAGATGTCCTTCCCTCCAGCGACAACAGCGTTTCTCACTTCAGCCAGATGCCTTTGTCCCCGACGTCTTCATTATAACCTTCAGCGTACTTCTTTCCTGGGAGCTAAGGAGAGATTTTCATGTCACATGTTTGATTCTTTAAAGCATTGCCGGTGTGCAATGGCAACATTTTACAGTGACCTTTAAAGAAATATATTGAAAATAAAATAAAGTAAAAGACTAGACACGTAATCTATATTCATGAGCTCCATTTCCACATGTTCTCTCGGCTGAGGTAAAGCTCCATATGTTTTAGTGCAAGGACTGACAAGGTGGTGATCAGATGAGCAGATGAAAAATCTGACGGCTGAACACGACAAGGAGCTCATCACTCCCCAAGATCAATATAACAGTGCCAGGAATCATTAATGGCCATACAAAGTGTTTGTCACCCACTCTAGAAGTCTATCTGTCTCCTGATTTTGTAATGCCACCGATATCACTGAATGTCCTCAGGTGACACTCCTGCTTTGCGAAAATACTCAATCATTATGCAGGCACTTGTTGGGACACTGGGTTCCTGGACACTCAATAACTTGTACACAAATGTATCTGGCAAAAATATAATTTAAGGTGGATCTATCAACACGGAGATACCCAAAGCATCACTGCTCCATTCTCTCTAATAAATGGAGTTAATATCACCTGTCATTCTAAATAAGAATAGCTAATAGAGTTCCGAAATAGTTGCACATGGACAAAATTAGATTTTAAACACGTGCAACCCATTACATGTGGTCTATGATCAGTCTTTTACATTTAGTGGCACAGTGGAGGGCACATACCGATTTGAAAGCATAGTAGGCAGCATCAAACTCGTGAGCACCGACTGTGACTTCTGGAAGATATCTGGGGATGCAGGTCATGTTGGCTACTCTTTGCTTGTCCTCCACGCTAGTGAATGGGGAAAAATAGGAGAAAAGGCACATTTGCTGTCATTTCCTTTGAACCAATAGATGGCACAAAAACAGAACCTTTCTTTCCCTGCTTTTCACTATATACACATTCAAATGTTTCTGATTCTTGAAGTGGCAGCAATGCAAAGTTTATTCTGCCCTAAACTGAACTAATATATATTTTTTTGTATTGTTCAAAGTAAATTTATATATTTTTCCGTTATTGAAAAACGGTTAAATTATTGTTTTTACTGTTGTTGCTAAAGGCACAATAATTAAGAAAACGAACAGATGGCTCACTTTTCCATGTACTGACATGACATGCTTAGATCAGATGGTTGGTATCATTTATTAGGTTGGTAATCACAATTAAAAATGTGAAATTAACCATATAATAAAATATATATATATATGTGACCCTGGACCACAAAACCAGTCATAAGGGTCTATGAATAATTTTCCCCATTTTCTTTAAGGTGTGCCTTTAGCCCCATTGTAACCTACAAAACAAATATATATATAATATCTCAGTTAAATAACTAAAGCAAGTATGATATCAACAAAGATTTATTCAATGTGTTTGATGTTGCCAACCAGAACTAAATGACAGATAATAATTCCAGCCAGCACAAGGAACAGTCTACAGAAGAAAATAAAATGGTGAAACGTAAATAAATCAAGCACTCACAACATTCGCATATGGTGGAAAGTGACGTCATCTTGCTCCAGCCAAGGGCCCTTCTCAAACTTGAGGTAATCGATATCCTCCACAACCTGAAAAGGAAAAACAGAGTCAGAGCAATGACATTTGCCTGCCTCAATGTCCTCCATATACAGGTTCGGTCCTTACCCTCTCAATGTCCTGGGCTTGGGTTGCGTTATAGGCAAGAACCTCTGCCTCTTCACTGAAAATCAGACATAAGTTTTTAAAACTAAAACTGAAAACTTGTTTGATATACTCGCATCACCAGATTAAGCACCTGCTTTAACTTATTTTTTGTCAAATGAAAAGAAAACAATAATTCATAATTCTCTAAGAAAAATGTTTAACGATACTATAAAACAAACATTACAGTACTGATATAGATATACAGATACACACACATATATGATTTATGATATATATGACCTGATTTTAGGAAGGAAGTTTTTCTTGTACGCGGTCTCAATCCTCTTCAGGTAGCTTAAAGGAACATTCTGGAGGTTTGACTGTGTAAGGCGATAAAACATTTCTATTCACTCATGTGCTGTTGGTCATTCAGTCACCATTTTATAATCATCCCTTCCTGCATTCATCAAAATCTCTTGACATATTTAACGCTTTACTCCGAGCCCTTATTAGTCAGAAAGCTGAGATAGTTTTAGCATGAGAGCTGAAATAGAAAAACCGCTTCATAACTTGCTTGACTATATTTTGTATAAAAAATAAAATATTTTAATTCTGACAAAAAAAATTACAAAAATATATTTTTTTAAAAGTGTCAAAATCTAAAAATATTTTGTCATTTGTTTCCCCAAGTATACATAAAACTCCCAGGTGGCAAAAAAATAATCAAGAAAGTTTTAAATGTATTCAAAATAAAAGATTCTTTTTGTACATTAAAATCAAAAGATTAATTATTTCAACCAATAGATAGTCTAATCAGTGTGTTCGCCACCTCACGCAAACCTTTCCTGATACCTTGAGATTTTTCTGGACCTCTTCAGCAGGTACGTCCACATAGATGACCAGATGAGGGGGCAGAAACTCACAGATACTGATGCCCTTAACCTCATTATAGTGATCCACACCTGCAGAATAGCAACATATATCATACATCCTTTTCATTTCAATAAACAGAAAACAGCTCTGATATACTATCTGCTGTAATATGACCACCAGCATTTTTTCACTATTTACATTACTTCATATTATGAATTTCAGACATAATCACTCACACTGCTTTCGGATGAAGCCTTCTTTGAACATGGCCTCCAAAAATACAAGGTCACTAAATGGAGAGCGTTCCAGAATAACTCCCTGTCCTGAGAAAGGGAAACAGAGAAAACATGCTTGTGCTGTAAGGTTTTCATTTTCAATCACAACATCAAACTGTGTGTTATTCAAGTGAACAGCTATGGAGTATCAAACAGGTTTGTTTTACCTGTAGAAAGCAGGTGTTCAATAGCGTCAGAGTACTGCAGCAGCCTCATGAGGTACATCCAACACTGCAGGCGGTAAGAGTTACCATCACTGGCTTTGGGCTCCAAGTAAAACTTCTCCAGACTGCAGTTTCCATTAAAAGCCTTATCTAGAGGAACTTTCTCCTTTGTCATTTTGTCCACATAGTGTGTGTCTGGCTCTGGCATGTACAGCATTCCTGATGAGAGACACATTTAATCATTTTATTTTACATACACATACGAACACACACACAGGCACTTAACATATATATATAAAAAAAACATTTTTAAAATAGATGGAGCCAGATATTGTCTTACCCAGTTTATCGGCCAATTTTTGTGCAAGCGCTCCCTTTCCACATGCCAAGTTGCCATCAATGGAAATGATCTTGCTGTTTTCCTTGAAGCGGGAGGTTGTCCTCTCTCCCAGAGCATAAGCCCACCATCCATACCGCAGGTTTCTAACAGCACTTGTGTGGATTTGAGCCTAAAGGGTTTAACACATCATGTTATTTTTTCCTGCAAATAGGGTAGTTTGACAGCGTATACATAGTCATGATCAGCTGCAATATCTCTATACATATGTCAAGCCATTAGTAATTGCTGACACGGTTTTTCAATACAAACAACAAAACAGTTTGTTTGGACAGAACTAGTGTGAGCTGCATACGGAGTTTTCATTGTTTTATAGGCCTACTGGTAATCTCTGAACCTACGTGAACGCAAGTATATATAAACGTAACATTGATTAAGCAAACATATAAACAGATGCATCAATGTGACAGTAAGAAGTGTTAGTTTTGCTGTTGTCCTTCAGTCTGGACTACATGAGGCCCGACAGAACAGATCAACTTTTCGTCTGGGGTGTGGAAAGGCTGTTTATCAATCTTACCGTCGCCACAGGCGATACTGCTTTCCAAGCAGCTGCACCCGAGGGCACAACCAGCCGAAATAACCGCAACGCCATCGCGAAACTTCACAAACTCCAGTGAGTTTGACGATCCTCAATGTCGCCGAAGGAGCTCTGCGTCGCGTCGCGGGTGTTTTGCGTCATATATGTGCGCCGTCATGTGTTTTCTTCAAATGACAAAAGCCCTGGCTGGCCAAAATGAAAATTATAACGCACTGAAGTCGTTTAATTTGATAAATACATTATTTCTTATAGACGTATTGGAGTTGGTTATTGCATTCATGTTATTTTGTTTTGTGTGTGTTGTCGTATGATTGTATTAACGTTTAAAAAAGAGTAGACTTAAGCTACTGAACAGGTTTCTTCTCCTTGAAGCTTTTTATGTTGGGGATGCACGACCGAGACTGGGCAACCTTCGGAAATAGGTCACTTGTCCAAGTAAAAGGTTAGCTACTTTTCCGGAAAGAAAAAAAGAATTGCGCCCTAGAGTTTCTTGATAGACCTTCATATTAAATATAAAGAACCTTTTATTAGTAATAGTGTTTTTTTTGTCTTCATTCTTTGTCTCTTTTATTAAGGTGTCATAAAAAAACTAATGCAAATGCACAAGACGAAGATTAAAACACCAGTGGCTTTTCGGAGTGAAGAAGAAGGTCAAATAAAAGGTCATTTCGTGAAGACACATAGAGAGAAAGAGCATTTTGGAGCGGCAGATGGGGAGATCAAGCTTATTTCTTTGATAAACACTGTTGCCTTTATTAAAGCATGAAATTCACTTTAGATAAAACTGACTAGACACTCCTCCTTCATCTTCCAATTTTAAATCGTTATCTGTTGCATGCCTGTGTCACAGAAAATTATTTCTGGAGGTGTTTCTGAGCCCATACAGCAATATCCATTACAGCATGCCTGTTTTCAATGGAGGGCTCAAAGATAGGCAGCCAGTAGATTTTCGGCCTTGTCTCTTCAAGAGTGCACACAGCGATTTCGCCAGATTCTCAGAATCCATTGATGATATTATGTACTGTAGATGATGAGATATTCAAAGTCTTTGCAATTGTATGTTGAGAAACATGTTCCACAATTTATAGATGCAGTTTTTCACAGATTGGTGAGCCTCATGCCCACCTTTTAGTTCTGAGAGACTGCATGTACGTGTATGGATGTGTAAGCGTGTACAGTATATGCACTGAAAAGTTCAGTAATGTGTAGCATTCATTCGATGGGCAACATACCGTCGTTCATCCTAACAGTTCTGTTTTGCTGACAGCAGATGTCAGTAGAGTCTAATGGGGCGTTTAACCCTACATCAACGCGGGTAGAAGAAGAATAAGCCGTTGCCATAGTAACTGTTGTTAGCTGGAGCAGATTTGTTGTTGGCTAAATTTGGAGCTAGTTGTGTTGATGCTGTTGGCGTCAGTTGTGTTACTATTTTCTGCCTTGAGGAAAAGCTAATCAAATATACACAAAAGCGTTTTATTTCTGCTCTGATTTGGATCGGTAACTACATGTATTTATTATTGTCTTTAATGCTCTGACTCTTGTGTTTTGAATGACCGACAGTTTACTCAGGTTGACAGATTGAATGGCTCTGACACATCGCCAACCACCTAACGTTACTTTGTCAAGATTTCTTAAAGTATTCTTACCATAGAAAATCGTTTTACCAATCATTTTCACTGCACGATTTCTTTCCATTCTCTACGCAAGGCGTTTGACAATGCTATCAGTGTTTTACGTTACTCTTTATTATTATAGGTAATGTTTAGCATTTAAGTTATTGGTTATGAAACAAGACAGACAGACGTTCGACCTTTTTATGTCGCTCAAAATCCAGTGATATTGTTTTGTAAATGTAACAGAGCATTCATCATTCAAAAGATTCACAGCAGTAAATTACGTTGTCAAATAATGAATCACTAAGCACAAATGTCTACATCTATTCATAATGTCGTTTCTTCTCTATATATTTATTATACATACTTTCTTTTATATGTTCCTGTTTGTACACTGTAACGTTACTCGTCTTCTCTGCTCTGCATTTTTGCCTATTCTCATGTTTACTATTATTACTAGCCAATATGAGCAATTCAGTCATATCTATCTATATGGATGTTTTGTTAGGCACTGGAGGACAGATGATGTCAGGAGATCTTGTAGCTGTGTGGGACGTGGCTTTGAGTGATGGTGTGCACAGGATTGAATTTGAACATGGCACAACCACAGGAAAACGGGTCATTTACATCGATGGAAAGGTAAGAATTTCTAGTACAAAAAGCTGACACTCAGGAAAATACTTATTGAAGTTCAGTATATATACTATATAATTTATTTAAGAAAATCTATCTAGGGTTGCTAATTATAGATAATTTAGACCAAACCAATGATGAAAATAAATGAAAAGGTTGCAGTTAGTTTGTTGCCATTTGTTGAATTTATTGAAGAAAATCTATGTAGAAAATCAGTAGCCAGGCAGGGCCAACGGTCAAGTTATGCCGTTTTCAATCTGTATTCCAGAGAGCTGTGTAATTATGGATTTATTTTTTTCCATTAGTTGATGATGTTGATTTTAGTGTTTTGGAAATATGTGACATGAGTATTTTCATTATAATGATGGGAAAATAAGTGCCGATGCCTCACAGGCTTGTTCATAACTGTCCCAGGAAGTCATAAGGAGAGATTGGATGTTCAAACTGGTTGGAAAGGAGACTTTTCATGTGGGTGGTACAAATACAAAGGCCACTATTAACATAGATGCAGTGAGCGGCTTTGCATATGAATACACTCTCGAGATTAATGGACAGAGCCTGAAGAAGTACATGGAGAATCGCTCCAAAGTTACCAGCACATGGCTCCTCAACCTTGATGGCATCGACTGCAGAGTGGTTCTGGGTAAGGAATACCTGGTCACAGGTTCCTCAAATAAATATGTGATATTTCAGTGGTCAGTGATGAAGTTTTCCCTCTCGTTCCCCCAACCAGTACAGTATATACAGTACAGCTGCTCTCTGAAATGCTGAAAGCCTTTCCTCACTTAACCTCTGTGCCCTGCCGCACAGCAGCCGTGATTAACTTTAGGTTAAATGAAGGTTAAAAAAAGATTACAAATCCCTTTAAGTAATTAGTGCTTGACAATAGGAGGAGCTTCTCTAGTAATAAAACACAAATGTTTTCAAACTGTTTTGTTAACCTCACGGGGGCGCTAGTGAGCAGATATAAAGCTTTACTGAACATTAGCACTTTTATCAGCTCATGCCAATAGAGCATATGACCTAGTTAGATAACACTTTTAAGTTGAACTATCAAAGAGAAACTTCCAAGAACTTTCCTGACCTTTGATTTATCTGTTTATATGGCTTGTATATCAGGGGTGTAGCAATGAGTGGTGGGCAAGGACAGATTTTTTTAAAGACTAGCCACTAAGTTATGAATCACAGGTCCTGCTGAACCTGTCTGAATAAAATATCAAAGCACTTTCATTTTCAATAGGAGTGATAGCGAACACAGAATGAGACAACAGGCTGACCAATATATACGGTTTTATCCAGATTAAAGCTTTAAGACAGCACGGCAACCGTGTGCATGTCCATGTTTAACACTTCTCATAGCTATGTGAAAAAATATCTGTCTATACACATAAAGTGTATAATTGGAACACAGTTTATTGGAGCTGACGATCAGGTGTGTGTGTGTGTGTGTGTGAGAGAGAGAGAGAGATGCCGAGCAGAGCAGGGGGACACGAGGAACAGTATTAAGAAGCGCTGCTTAAGAACATTGATTTTGAATCTTGTGAATCCATTAGAATCGTTAGAACTTAAGACAGAATCACAATTCATATATGAATAGATTTTTTCGTGCACCCCTAGTTTTGACAGCATGGCAACAACTCTTCCTCTTCTCTAAAGCAGGGGTTCCCAAACATTTCAGCCCACGACCCCCAAAATAACAGTGCCAGTACCTCGGGACCCCCACCTTCCTCTGAGGTGGTTAAAGTATACAAACATTTTGCACAAAGGCGCACATGCACTTATAGCATAATGACAACACAAAGGAATACAACAGTCTAACAACAATAACATTATTTTATAGTAATTTACTCATTACTTACATTTCAACATTAATCTTAATTAGCTGGGTGGGCAACATGCTGGAGTACAAAACTCCACGTTGGAGTTTTATTTTTAATTCAACTAATAATTTTTTATTTATGGGTAAAATATGCTATTTCGGTAACACTCTTCCTCTTCTCTAAAGGAGCGCAACATGGCCTAGCCCCCTTCGTTGCATGTTTCACGGGGGCGGGGTTATATCAATTTCTTGGTTTGTGATGTCACAAACCCGGGGCAGTAGCTTGTTATAGTCCCTACGAGCCGTTTTTGTTGGCATTAAACTGCAATAAATTTAAAAGACAAAAGATATCTCCATTTGCATTGAACTTTCAGTGTCGTAACTTTGCAGATATTATGCTCAAACAGCAACATTACACACCAACTAATACTAAAAAAGGGAAATTGCAATCAACCACCCCTTTAATTTATAAAAGTGATGTCAATTAGGTTTTTATCATCTGTGATTCTCACAGTGCAGTTATCTGTGGCACAGAAAGGTGTGAGGATCCCTAATCCTTTACTGAATATTTTTATATGATGGACATGTCAGGTCTAGACAAGATTGATGTCAAAATGTTTATTCTTTGTGCATTAGCACAATCATGTTCTCAAAAGCATGGCGGTCTAGTGGTCTAAACGTGAATTAAATGTGAACATGTGTACTTGTTTAGAGTATTTGGTCCAGAATCTGATCCGATTTGATCAGCCACTGACTCATAAATTGGGTCAGACAACAGCAATAACATTCAATAGGAAGTATACATTTATGTGACTTTGTTTTGAGACACTTTGGCCTTGTAACAAGCAAGATTACTCTTTTCTGTCATTTAGGCTTCATGTGTCTGGTGAATTCAAGGTGATGTAGGCATCAGCTTCCTTCTGAAAAAAAAAAGATCTTATGTGAAATATTTTATCATGACATACTGTATGGAACAGATTGAAATGAAAAATTGTCTGAATATAAATTTGAATCAAGCTATATTTCTTTACCTTTAAAGGCACCGAACCCCCAAATGCTCCCCGGGCACAGCAGCATTGGCTGCCCACTGCTCCGGGTGTGTGTTCACTACTGTGTATGTGCACTTGGATGAGTTAAATGCACAGCACAAATTCAGAGTATGGGTCACCATACTTGGCCACATGTCATGTCCCCTTTTTTCACTTTTCTAAAATATTTGACCACAGATTCATTAGTCAAAATATCCTATTAGAATGTTTCAAATGATTCTACATTTGTAAGTTTGAAAGTAATGCTAAAGGATACTAATAGTATTAAATAAGAATCAAACTATATGCTACTTGATAAAGTGAAACTGGCTTTTAAATCTTGATTTCATTTTTATTAAATGTTGTGTAATATTTATCAGATCCCTATTCATATTGGAATAAAGTCTTACTGGACAATTCAAAGACATCACACTGAATTATTTTCTTGAAATTCCTTTTAATGTCTTAAAGTTTTTTGTCACCCCTTTTGGTAATCTTAAAAGTTCCATTGAGAACTACGTTTTCTAAAGTTTGTTTTTGTTTTGTTGGAATCCTATTTTTTAGTTTTAGTTTCATTTGTTAACATTGAACTAATGATAAACAATACTTCTACAGCATTTATTAATCTTAGTTAATATTAATGTCAACATGTACTAATTTTTTTTTTAATCAAAGTAATCTGCACAACGTCTTGTCCAGTCTGTAAGTGAGCAATGCCTTTTGGTATCATCAAAAAGAGGCACAAAAGTGTGCTTATGTGTTGCTTTAAAGCATAAACATCGTGTTTTTACACAATGAATATCCATGTTTCTAATAATAAAATGTCATCTGCGAAACTCCAACAAATCCTGATCGCTAGACCCGGAAACAGAGTTCAGTAACATGTAACTTAAGTAGCTATTTTTGAAATTTCAGATAATTCTTACCTTGGTTTTGGCAAACAGACAAAACAGTGTCAAGATAGACACTTCAATGACTGTCAAAATTGCACAAAAAATTATTTGAATTAAAATCGAAAGCGAAAGAGTTGTGCGACTGCGGCCTTATATGCATTAAATGCGCACAGAGGTCGATATAGCCTACTCAATAACTGACAAATATCTGTTCACTCGCCTTTTATATCCTTTATTGCAATACTCTTTTTTTTTTTCAACAAAAGCAGCGATAGTTTCAGCGTGTCGAAACGAGGAGACTATACTAAACGGGTTTTTGCTTGAAGCTAAAACTGTTTTTTACGTTGTTGTGAAAAAGGTGCAGAGCAGTTGTCCACCATGTTGAAATAGTAAGGTTTGTAAGGTCTAAATAGTCTGGTTTTAAATTAATGTTGTACAACTGTCGATACCAATGCTCTAGCGCTCTCATGATTGCCTGCCAAAATGGTGGAGTTTAGAGTGCATCAACCTCTGGAGCTCTATATGCAGATGGGAGAAACCTACAGAAGGACAAACATTACTGCAACACTCCACCGATCTGGGCTTTATGGCGATGTGGCCAAACTCAATTCTCTCCGATGACACATTAAAACACACATGGAATTTGATTTTTAAAAAGCACCTAAAGGACCCTCGGACTCTGAGAAACAAGATTCTCTGGTCTGATGAACCTCAATTCTAAGCATCATGTTTGAAGGAAACCAGCTCTGCTCATCACCTGCAGAGTACCATCCCAAAAGTAAAGTGTGCTGGTAGCAGCCTCATGCTGTGGGGCTGTTTGTCCGAGTAGAAGAAAAGCTCAATGCACCAGAATATTGAGATAACCCTAATGAAATCCCAGTCCAGAGCATTCAGAACCTCAGACTGGTCAGAAGGTTCACCTTCCAACAGAACAATGAACCTAAACACACAGCAAGAGTGGCTTATAGACAACTCCGAGAGGCCCAGCCACAGCCTGGAATTTAACCCAATCAAATATTGCTGGAGAAACCTGAAAATGTGCGTCAGCCCCATCCAACCTGACAGCTGAATGAAGGACATGAAACGAACAGCGACGTTTGGTGACAGATATGCAGCCTTCGTTGGATGCCGTCTTCTGTTTGAGAAGCACTTTCTGTCTTGTGGACTTACAATGGCCGCCTCGTGCCTGTGTCCGTTAAGTACACGAGACCGTAGGGTGTCCCAGTCGTCATTTTAGCGTTTGAAAGTGTGCCCACGAGCACCCCCTTTGCGCCCTTGATACGCACTTCTGCCGAGCCCATACTAGGGCGAGCTCCGCAGCAGACTTCTAGCCGACAGTCAAAGAGGCATTACATCACAAAAGTGTGGACTTAGAGGAAGACCGTGAGGGTATAGGGTGCCATTTGGGTCAAGGCCCTACTGTTTTTGTTTTGTGCAGATACATTTTATGTAGCATCATTTCACAAAGCCGTAAAAACTGTGAAACCGCCAGAATATATACTGTATATATATATAAACATGATACAGATTTTTGGTCAAACCGCCCAGCACTAGTTCCTTTCTGATCTTAGATTAAAGAAAATATGAGGTTTAATTTGCTAGCAGACAAGTGTTATACTATGAATAAAGGTAGAATATTTATTTTACAATACATAGCCTAGAATTTTTAACATTAGGGCCTACATGTAACTTATTATTGAAATGAATTCAAATAATTAAACTTAAAATGACATATCATAAATCTTTAAACCAGGGGTTTTGTGGCGAACCCATTTGTTCATGACACCAGTGTCCATTACCCAGATGATATACTGCGTTGCCATTGACAACCGTGACATATTAGTAAATATTTGATCGATGAACAACGCAATCAGAATCAAGTGTTATAAACAGCCATGTAATATATGATATATACAGTATTGATGTATGATATAAATTATATACAGTGGTGTGAAAAGGTTTTTGCCCTCTTCCTGTTTTTTTAATTTTTTGCATATTTGTTAATATACTTAAAAGATTCAGATCATCAAACTAATTTTAATATTACACAAAGATAATGCAAGTAAATACAAAATGCAGTTTTTAAATGATGATTTCATTTATTAAGGGAAAAAAGCTGTCCAAACCTACGTGGCCCTACGTGAAAAATTAATTGCCTGTTAAATCATGAAAGAACTGCAATTAAATACATTATTTTAGAAAGTTGAGTTAAATTTCACTAGCCACACCCAGTCCTGATTACTGCTAGACTTGTTGAATCAAGAAATCACTTAAATAGAACCTGTCTGACAAGACAATGGTTTTACTCGGCCTTAAAGGGATACTCCACACCAAAATGAACATTTTGTCATTAATTACTTACCCCCATATCGTTCCAAACCCGTAAAAGCTTCATTCGTCTTCGGAACACAATTTAAGATATTTTGGATGAAAACCGGGAGGCTTGTGACTGTCACATTGACTGCCAAGTAAATTACACTGTCAAGGTCCAGAAAAGTATGAAAAGCATTGTCAGAATTGTCCATCTGCCATCAGTGGTTCAATCTGAATTTTATGAAGCGACGAGAATACTTTTTGTATGCAAAGAAAACAAAAATAACAACTTTATTCAACAATTCGTCTCCTCTGTGTCTCTCCGCATCGCGTCATTTTGGAAAATATCCACTGAACGCAAGCAACGTATGCTCTTCTGTGTCAGCCGCAACACGCGACGCTATGGTGATGCGGAGAGTTCAATATTAATATACATAATATTAATCTTAGTTTTTGCTAATGCTCCTTTCTTACATCTAGAGATGTACTTGAGAGGGCTGGTGGTTATTTGTTTTTTTCTTCTCCAAAAGTTTCAAACAGCCCTCTGACATTTTTGTTTTTTGTTAATTTTAAGTAAAATATTGAAGCATGATTTGAGCTGACTAACCATCTGTAAATATCTGCTTTTTTGTACAGATGGACGTCGTTGTGAACACTCTCAGCAGTAACCTGAATCTCAGCGGAGAAGCTATTTTAGATGCCCTTCTCAAAGCAGCTGGTCCTCAGCTTCAGGTTCTGCTCAATCAGCAAGTCACAGGTTCTGCCAATAATGGAGCAGTCTTTGAAACTGCAGGTGGAAACCTGAAGAACAAACTGGTGTTCCATGCTGTTGTACCCCACTGGAATCAGGGACAAGGGAACGATCAGAAGGTAATACGCATTGATTGGTTTCTGGTGATTAGTAATTTAAAAATTGATGCTTTTAATTATGTTTTTATTTTCTTTGAGCAGGTGCTGGAGGATATTGTGGATAAGTGTTTGGGTCTGGCAGAGCAGCGTCAGCAGAGCTCTATTTTATTCTCTGCCATTGGCACAGGAATCCTGAGGTTTCCAAAGCCACTGGTGGTCTGCAATATGCTGGACTCTGCCTTCAAGTTTAGCAGTAAAAGAAGTTCAAAGCATGTGAAGGAAGTGGTATTTGTTCTTCACCCCAAAGATGCAAAAACCATTCAGGTACCTGATGTCATATCAGCCTTTTTTTAGATCCATATGAGTTATTTTCACCTCAGTAATACTATATGTGACCCTGGACCACAAAACCAGTCATAAGGGTACATTTTTCGAAATTGAGATTTATACTTCATCTGAAAAATCAATCATTTTGACCCATACAATGTTTTTTTTTTGGCTATTGCTACAAATATACCCCAGTGACTTAAGACTGGTTTTGTGGTCCAAGGTCACATATGTCATCCACAACAGGTATTCACAGATGAGTTTAGCAAAAGGTTTTTGGGCCAGTCTGCCTCTACCTCAGCAAGTAACCCCACACAGCCACAGAGCACAGGTGCTCAAACTATACTTCTTATACAAAACATTTGCGCAATCACTTATAACTAACAGATCTCACTGTCATTTTTAATAGATGGAACGAAGTCAGTCAATTACCCTTCATATAATACCTTTCCATAATGTTGATTTAGTTCTGTTGAATTTTACAATGAAATTACAGGCCCCTTCTCAAAGGTCATAAGAAAATCTTGGATTCACGAGAGCGTTTGAGTTAAAACAGAGAAAATAAAAACAAATTTGATCTTAAACGTTCAAGGTGTCTCAAAGGCTATTTTGGATAAGGCTGGTCCAAACGTAGAAGCTGAGTGCCAGCAACTCGGTGAGAAGCATGCTTTCGCTCCTAAACTAAAATATTTAATCAGAATGAAATAATAAAATAATTAAACATTAATCAATAATTTAATAATATTTTCACATGCTCTAAAACTTTAGCAAGTCTTATAATTCTAATTCATGTACGTTGCCAGGGAAAAAAAGATCAAAAAGTGAAAAAGATCATCCACATTTCAGCACAGAGCAATGCTCTTATAATCCAAAAACATGTTAAAAAGGCTCTGGAAATGTGTGCCAAGGAAAAGTTGACCGCCATTGCATTTCCAGCTATTGGTACAGGTGAGAACAAACTCAACAAGAGAAATAAACACCTGAGAGGGAACAGAATAGTGTTGTTAATCTTTGTTAAAAAAAATGACTGTCCTTACATATAAAGTGAAGGCATGTGAATACAAGTTGTAGTACTGTTTTTGTACATTTGTTTGTTCATTTATTTTTCACTTTTGACAACAAATGCTTTATTTTTTTATTGATTATATTATATATAATCAATCAACACATTAATTTTGGCAGCCCTAATTATTACATTATCTATATATTGTCAATGCAACACTTTCACTGTAATCATGAACATGGATTTTAGTCACGTGTCTTTCTTTTTCCTTGGACAAAGGGGGGTTGTCTCCAGGCCAAGTAGCAGACTCCATGATGGATGTTATGCTGGAGATGATAAGAAAAAATCCCCAGTCCACTCTCAAGCTGATCAGACTGGTTGTGTTCCAGGCCCAAATGCTCCCTGAATTCCACAAAAGCATGCAGAATCAAGAAACTGGACCTGCCAAACAAGAGCAGAGTACCTGGTCAAAAATCAAAAGGTATGATGTCCTTTTCTGAGGAGCCTTTAAAAATGTATTAATAAAACAGAATAGTTCAGGAATCCATTCTCATGAAGTCATGAACAACAAAGATATCAAAGTGACTCAATATATTTCTGTATTACAATTGTATGTATCACACAGCATGCCACTAATGTTAAATCCTTCTTTACTGGATCTTGGGAGAAATAAATAAAACAACATGGTGGCAAAGACTTTGTCATCAAATAGATCCAGTGTTCTTTTCTATCTGTGGACCATCACAAGCAGATGTGGATGAAACTAAACATTTCTTAGAGGACATGATCAATCAGGAACAAGTGTTCCAGTCCATCACAGACACAGTGATACTTACCTTATCAGATAAAGACAAAGAGCGAATCCAAGACCGGCTGGAATACAAAGCCCATAAAGGTTCAGAAGAAACCCCAGGACAGGCCAAACTTACAGTACAAGGTCTCAGTCGAGATGTTCTAAAAGCCATTCAGGAAATGTTCTCAAAACAGCCAAAGAAAAGAGGATGCTACAAAAAGAAATGAATTACACAAGTGAGCTTGTGATTGGCAGTATGAACAAGAATTATAAGCATTTTGATCAATGTACAAATTTTGATTTGGAAAAGGCCCTTGACAGACAAGCTGCAGACATCCGAATTTCCTTCCAAGGCCAAATTTACCAGGTCACACTGCCTGAGATATATATATATATAATTAATTAAAATGAATAAATCTATAAATGATTATATTGCACTAGATCTAATGGTGTAGATTTTACTACCATATTAAATAACTAGATGTTTTTCTCCATTAGCTACTGAGGATATTCCACAGCATTGGAATGCAATGGCGTGTAATTGTAACGAGACGTCAACTGAGTGAGGATCTATCTGCAGCTTTATTGAAATCGTGATCAAACAGGCAAGGTCAGACACCAGCAAACACAGCAACTTTTTTCTGTATTTTTGATCTCAGGGGCGTGCAAAAATGGTCGGGGCAGGCCGCAAACAATCAGTAGTCCAAGAACAATAGCAAGAGTTCGTGAATCAACAGATAGGCCAGACACGGGAAGACATGTGCACCGGGGCAATACAAGACTTCGCAATCAGGGAGAGTCTGAGATCTGGTTAAATAGTCCACATAACGAGTGTCAGGTGCAGGAGCAATCAGAGCCAGGCATGTGAGTCTGTGTGTGTGTGTGTGTGTGTGTGTGTGTGTATAGTCCGGATAAAGTTCAAAACTCGGGAGAGAGCTCCCTCTGGTGGTGAGCGGGAGGCACGGCGGGATTCTCGTTCGTGACACTAATGAGCTGTGCAAAAAGTTTAATTTGCAACCAACCAGAGTACGTATTTATGTATGTATTTATTTATATTTTTCAATTAGATCTACAGGACCGAACATTGTTCAACTAAATCAGCATATTAGAATTAGATTTCTGAAGGATCATGTGACACTGAAGAATGGAGTGATGGCTGATGAAAATATAGCTTTGCATCACAGGAATAAATTAGATTTTTAGAATTGCAATAATATTTCATAATAAACTTTTTTCTGTATTTTTGATCATATGAATGCAGCCTTGATGAGCATAAAAACATCTTTAAAAAACGTCATACTGATCCCAAACTTTTGAATGGCAGTGTATACACACATACACACACACACACACACACACACACACATATATATATACAGGACTGAACATTGCTAACTAAAATAAACTTTCCTAAAATATTATTTTTGTGTGCTAACTGAACAGTGCATTCAATTTTAGAGGATTTCAAGTTCAACTCATGGTGATAGATATAATTCTTAGGGTGATTGTAGGTAGATCAAATTTTTTTAATTAGACCAGCAGTGCAATACATTGTAAACCACCACGAAATAAACGCATGGCAACATCACAGTCAACTTTCATAATTGTATCTATCATGGAATTGTTATTTGTTTTTTGTAGATTGAACGAATCCAGAATCCCGCAATGTGGAAGAAATACCAGAATAACAAAAGAGTCCTGGAAAAAAGGATGTTCATCAAAACAATGAGAAAAGACTTTCATGGAACCAGTGAGCAGACTATCAGTCACATCGAAAAGAGTGGCTTTAAATCGCAGCTATGCAGGAAAAATGGTAAATCATTTACAACAATCAATTGTTCATCTTCATTAATGTTTCTTGTCACAGCTGCAGTATATGGAAATGGTACTTACTTTGCACTCAATGCATGATACTCTTCTATCATTTACAACAATCACTTTAATTTTCACACTCCACATCATTCTACTTGATTTGAAGTGGTGCATTGTGTTGTTCATCTTCATTAATGTTTCTTGTCACAGCTGCAGTATATGGAAATGGTACTTACTTTGCACTCAATGCATGATACTCTTCTAGCAACACATACTCATTAACATGTACCTCTGCAGAGTCCTTACGGGAGACTACACTAAAGGAGCAGGAGGGATGATTGTGCCACCTGCAAAAAATGCCAACTGTGATCCATATGACACGGTTGTGGACAACCCTAATGCTCCCACCATTTTTGTGGTATTCCGAGATGATAATGCTTATCCTGAATATTTAATCACTTTTACTTAGTCACTGAAGATCAATCGTTTTACACATTATAATGAATTCATTTTCTGTTATTCTACTGTAATCCTGGTGCTATTTTCACTAGATATGCATGAACAAAACAATCTTCAGGCACATGTAAACAAACTGCACTGTCTGCAAATAAAGATCTTCAAAACTTCAAACTGTTTATTGTTATTTCTTACACCTTTATACAACTGATACTTTTTGCATTGCATTAGAACAATCAAAAATAATACTGTGTGTTTTAAGTTTTAAAATCAGATTTGTCTATATACGTGTCTTTGTAATAATATTTATAAACAAAAACTCCAAATTTTATATGCACATGGACAGAAAGGTTGAAAAAATATCTAAATCCAGATCACCTCCTGTCATGTCAAGAACTACTGTATCACACACACACAAATGAATTTAAGTGAAAATGAATGTAAAATAAAAAGTATAGCATGAGGTCAACATCAGCAATGAGACACAAAATGAGTTGAATTAGGAATTATGTATTCAAATCACCAAGTCAGAGTCAAAATGCTTAGTCCCTCATAAAAAATAAATAAAATAGGAGCAAATAATACATTTGTTACTAGTTCTGCTAGTTTGTCTTCTTTAGTCCAGGGAGAGTGAGTTCATACCTGCTCATCAGAGAAAAAAAAGTTAAATACATAAATATAAACCATCTAACTTAAACCTTACAAAGACAAGTACATAAAAGAGTGCATTAGTGCCAACTTGCTGGGTTTTGAAAGTATTTTTCTATTCATTTTTCCCATAAGGATTTTTAAAAAGTCTTATTTAAAGCATTATAAGCCATGAACCAAACCAACCAGCTATGAGCTTAATATAATAATACAGCTTCATAAATTGTCATTAAAAATCAGTTTCTCTATGGAGAAAATTACGTTTTTATTTCCGGAACCCAACTGATGCACTCAACAAAACCCCTAACAAATTTAGCTGACCACATTTGCTGTCCTTACCATTCTGTGGATCCCTTGATCAGATCCATTTCAGACATATCAATCAAAACCTTTTGAAAAAGAATAAAATGAAAAAAGTGACAGTCCCGATAATTAGAATTTTTTTTTTTGGTTTCACTTTATTTTGACAGTCCCTTTAACACATTCTGTTGACTATAAGTAATGTTGCACCTACATATCTACTAACTCTCATTAGACTAGTAGGGATAGGGTTAGAATAAGTTGACATTTACTTGAAAAGTTATTATAGTCAGTAAATGTCAGTTGGGAGACCATCGCAATAAAGAGTTAGCAGATATTAAGCAGACAGTCTACTAATAATGAGAGTTAGTAGACATGTAGGTGCAGCATTACTTGTTGTCAACAGAATCTTCAAAAGGGACCATCAAAATAAAGCATCACCATGTTTTTGGTTTATGTTTTTTCTTTATGTCCATGTCAATCCATGTTCTTTATCTACTTACCATTCCAATCTCCTTTCGCTCTCTTTTGTGAAGCATTTTATTGTTTTTTACTGCAACATCCAGCTTTCTTGTTCTTGCTTCCTCCATTGACATGGCAAACTCAAATCTGAGATAAGAATTATCTTAGAAATCTTTGAAACACTTCTAACAAAAGTTAATACTAACAAAAGATAATGCTTGGTTATCAAATGGTGAAAAATTTCTCTAACGTCTCATTGAAGACAGGGTTCACGGTCTTCTTTTTAACCGGAGTGCGCTTGCGGTGCTTCCACGTCTGATCAGGCAGCAGATACATGCGAACGTAAGTATCAGAGCCGCTCTCGCTGCAGGAGAACAGATCCCTAGGCAGCAAAATAATAGCTTTTATGAATCTTTGATCTGTGAAAATCATTACAATTTAAATAAAAAAGGAGGGATAAGCGTCTCACTTGCAGCAGCTGACAATAACAATGAGCCGCTTCCTTAAGGTGGCATAACGCAAGGTGAGAAGAACCTGCCCAAAGCTGCCCTGGTGATGCAGGATGGCCCTTTAATGAACATTTGAACTCGTAAGTTAAATCTGAAGATTTTTGTAGAATACAACATTTGTAAGCAGCACCAGATTGTACCTACTCTGGATAAGGGACATTGTCCATAAGATCGAAGCGAGAAGAAGCTATCGAGCTCTCTGACAACAGACTGTGGGAATCGTAGCGACGCATTTGACTGGGGGTGGAGGGAGTCGAACGCAGCGACTCTGTGCCAACAAAATTGCTTCGTCGGTAGTGAGGATATTCCGCTTGGAGTTCATTATAGGAGCTGACTGAAGATGGCACAGGGGCAGGAACAGCCTGTGTTCTAGAGACTGGGACAGATGAAACAGGCACTTTTTCTTTCGGGTTGCTCTGTACAGGCTGAGCTGGAGCTGGAGTTTGAGGCTCAGGACGACTTTGGAGAGATGAGACGTTTTCCTGAGCCTGATTTGGTGAAGCGACAACCTTTGGTTCCAGTTTCTCCAAATTAAGAATCTAATTGAGACGACACAGGTGTAAAGTAATTTTTTTAACCATTATCTCAACAAATATTAAAATATTATAGTCATTATGATTATTATAGTCATTTGTGTCTTCATAAACAAGAGAACAACTAAATATAGACATCAAAAACTTTCAATGTCCTTCATCTCAGTGGTTCTAAACTGGTTGGCTGTGACTCAAACTTGGGACGCAGGTCTGTTCTGATTGGGTTGTGGACGGCAGGATAGCAAAATAAATAGACTTATCAACTTTTAAAATGTAGGGGGAAAAAAATCTCATACTTTTTTAGTTGTTGATGCCAAAGGCCAAAGTCATCTGTTACTTGGAAGAAGATAGTAAAGTTAGGCAGATGTCAACATTGACAGGTTGTATGACTTGCCCTTATCCTACAAAACCATGATATTACGTAAGGTAAAAAAAACACAATACAGGTTCACTAGCAATAAAGATTTCACTAGCATTAAATCATTGTTTTTGCCAACCACAATGTATTGTAGGAATTACAATATGATTGTAACACTTTGCAGAAGGTTAAATTAGTTCAAATTAGTTAATTTATTAGGTATTATGAACTAACACTGAAAACAATTTGTACACCATTTATGAATCTAGGTTAATAAATGTACACATTCTACTGTTTAAACTGAATTTAAATTAATTAAAACAATTAAGTAATTTATGCAAATTGTAATTTAGAATTTTTTCTAATTAACCTAAATAAAAGCTGACAAGTATATTGTTATTTCATGATACCTAATGCATTAAACAATGTTAATGCATTTAATATTAAGGTTAGTAATGCATTAAGGCATTTATTTATTTATTTTAATAATGTGTTAGGGCTAAAATCCAGGTGCTGAAGAAAATAAAAAAAAACAGCTGCTGTAGTTCACTCACTCACCCTGAGAACAGCTTTCATCTTGATCTGGCTGTTGGCTCCGGAGCGCTCAAGCTGAAAGCGCTGGTCCATGGTCATGTCGGATACATTGAGCAGCCGGACCAACGGCAGAGTGAGTTTGCCCAGTGAGGATTTTTTCTCGTGTTCTTTTACCTGAGGCCACAGCATAAAAGAAAGAGAAACATCATTTTCTATATATTATATAACAATACTTATGAGTTCTTACTGTTTGTTTTATCAAGCCTTGTGTATAGAAGAACAAGAATAGTTTGTTCTTTAATACTGTAAAATAGGTTATGGTTTTATGACAGGCTTACCTCAACATTCAACACTTGGTTATTCACACTGTGCACAAAGAATGTGAAGCATTCATCATAAGTCGGGTCTTTTGAGGCAAACACAACCTTTCAGATAAAATACAAACACAGATAAAAACACTCCAGGTTCTAAATATCTGATTCATTGTGTTTAAAAACTGGTAAACAGGGAGGATTAACATTAGAATAATATTCCAAAAAGCTAAATACCTTGCTTTTTTGACTTTGCTGATCAATGGAAAACTCCACGCATGAGTTGGGATCATTAGTTCTTCTGGTGAGCTGCAATTTAAAATGGACACAAATGGAAATAAAGCTCATTAAGGTCATAGACATATTTTGATAATGTATATTCTAAATAACCATGAGATATGGTTCCCAAACTTTTTGACTTCCTATGCATTTTCATGGTCATGACCATAAATTACCATGACTTTTTCTTGACCTTTCCAGTCATTTGTGATTTCAGGATATAGATTGTTTATTTATTTATTTATTTTTTATCAAAAAATTTTTTAAAAATCTAGCACAGATTTACATTTACGTCAAGTACCAATCCTTGGAAATTATATATTTAAACAATTATGCATATTAGTGTAAAAATGTCTCCAGGGAGACAAAAAAAAAAGTCTTGATCGCAATGCAGTTCATGAATGATTTAGCTAGTGGTGCAACAAATACCACATTATGCCAAGAGTCGTTCTAGCAGCTGCAAAAAAAGAAAAAGCTTTTAATTTTGATTGAGGAGAGAATTCAAAGAATGTGCGCAGGAAATGTTTTTCACTTCTATGTCCTGACCAGCAGGTTACTCCACTAATAGGTCTGTGATCATTAATCAACTGACACGGAGGTGTGATATTATGATTAGGAGACTATGACACTATGAAAAAGACCAAGAAAAAGTCCTAATGTTTCACCTTTTAATTTGCATGATGTATATGCGGTTAACTTGATCATTTTCATAGTTGAACCAGTGGTAGAAACCAGTTGAACAGGTTGCTACAATTACAGAGAAGCAGGAACTAAAACCTGCGCCTTGACTTTATCATGCTTACAGCTAAAACGATATGATATAATCTCTGGAATGCTCTATATCCCGTGCAAGATGGCAGGAGGCTGCATTTCAGACGCATGAGATGGAATAAGAGTGAAATACCTAGATATCTAGCTTTTTGCCCCAACAACAGAAAAAAAGAAAGAAAAGCCTAAGGGGAGGAAGCCTAATACACAAACTTTCCAGAAAGGCTTAAAGGAATAAATCACTTAATAATAATAATAATTCGGCCATCAATTACTCGCTGATATAAAAAGGCCAAAATTAATTTACATTTCATCATATGGTTCCAGAAGACTACTTATGGTACGTTATGTGGTATTTTTATGGTGTACTTTTATCGAACCCTTTTGGAGCTGGTCACTATGAGTCACCATTTTATTTTTTTATAAATCTCCATTTGTTTTCCACTGCAAAAATAGCAACATACAGGTTTGGAACAACGCAAAGGTGACCAAATGATGATAGCATTTTCATGGTTCCATTAAAACTATTTGGAAAGTTTATTAGTTTACCCATATAGTTTTGCTGGTATTGATTCTGAGAGGTTTTTGGATGTGCTTCATTCTTCCCACATAAGGTCAAGGACAATAGTGGCCATTTCTTACCCGAGATTCTTTGGGTGGTTTTCCATGCTTTTCATTATGGGTGAATTCACGGTGGTCTTTCTAAAGGCAAAGAAAAATGGTAAGTACGTAAGTAAGAAAGAAAGAAAGAAAAAGAAGATGTATCACAAAATAACTCGTTCTCACATGCTGTGTTTGTGTTATGATAGACTGATATTTTTTTTAGTTGTGCTCTCATTGTACTTATATACTCACAGGCAGATTAAAGGCACTATCTAAGTATACAGCCAACATGGCACAGGCGAGCCCATCTCTGGTCTGAATGGAAATAAAGCTCATTAAGGTCATAGACATATTTTGATAATGTATATTCTAAATAACCATGAGATATGGTTCCCAAACTTTTTGACTTCCTATGCATTTTCATGGTCATGACCATAAATTACCATGACTTTTTCTTGACCTTTCCAGTCATTTGTGATTTCAGGATATAGATTGTTTATTTATTTATTTATTTTTTATCTAAAATTTTTCAAAAAATCTAGCACAGATTTACATTTACGTCAAGTACCAATCCTTGGAAATTATATATTTAAACAATTATGCATATTAGTGTAAAAATGTCTCCAGGGAGACAAAAAAAAAGTCTTGATCGCAATGCAGTTCATGAATGATTTAGCTAGTGGTGCAACAAATACCACATTATGCCAAGAGTCGTTCTAGCAGCTGCAAAAAAAGAAAAAGCTTTTAATTTTGATTGAGGAGAGAATTCAAAGAATGTGCGCAGGAAATGTTTTTCACTTCTATGTCCTGACCAGCAGGTTACTCCACTAATAGGTCTGTGATCATTAATCAACTGACACGGAGGTGTGATATTATGATTAGGAGACTATGACACTATGAAAAAGACCAAGAAAAAGTCCTAATGTTTCACCTTTTAATTTGCATGATGTATATGCGGTTAACTTGATCATTTTCATAGTTGAACCAGTGGTAGAAACCAGTTGAACAGGTTGCTACAATTACAGAGAAGCAGGAACTAAAACCTGCGCCTTGACTTTATCATGCTTACAGCTAAAACGATATGATATAATCTCTGGAATGCTCTATATCCCGTGCAAGATGGCAGGAGGCTGCATTTCAGACGCATGAGATGGAATAAGAGTGAAATACCTAGATATCTAGCTTTTTGCCCCAACAACAGAAAAAAAGAAAGAAAAGCCTAAGGGGAGGAAGCCTAATACACAAACTTTCCAGAAAGGCTTAAAGGAATAAATCACTTAATAATAATAATAATTCGGCCATCAATTACTCGCTGATATAAAAAGGCCAAAATTAATTTACATTTCATCATATGGTTCCAGAAGACTACTTATGGTACGTTATGTGGTATTTTTATGGTGTACTTTTATCGAACCCTTTTGGAGCTGGTCACTATGAGTCACCATTTTATTTTTTTATAAATCTCCATTTGTTTTCCACTGCAAAAATAGCAACATACAGGTTTGGAACAACGCAAAGGTGACCAAATGATGATAGCATTTTCATGGTTCCATTAAAACTATTTGGAAAGTTTATTAGTTTACCCATATAGTTTTGCTGGTATTGATTCTGAGAGGTTTTTGGATGTGCTTCATTCTTCCCACATAAGGTCAAGGACAATAGTGGCCATTTCTTACCCGAGATTCTTTGGGTGGTTTTCCATGCTTTTCATTATGGGTGAATTCACGGTGGTCTTTCTAAAGGCAAAGAAAAATGGTAAGTACGTAAGTAAGAAAGAAAGAAAGAAAAAGAAGATGTATCACAAAATAACTCGTTCTCACATGCTGTGTTTGTGTTATGATAGACTGATATTTTTTTTAGTTGTGCTCTCATTGTACTTATATACTCACAGGCAGATTAAAGGCACTATCTAAGTATACAGCCAACATGGCACAGGCGAGCCCATCTCTGGTCTGAAAGGTGAAATTGAATAAAAGTCCATTAAAACACCTTTACATTCATTCCAGTTGAATTTTTACATTTAAATATAATAATCACATTGAAACAAACACACACACACATTTTATGAGACAATACACCACTTAAATCACAGCGGGTATTTTAACCATCATTTATCTACACTATTATAATAAGCTTACCTCCTTCAGAAGTGCTGGATTTGAGTGCAAAGAAAACCATTGCAATTTCATATGTATCTGACCAGTCTCAATGTCCTCCAGGGTGAACCACTGCAAATCAAAGACAAAACGTGGTGAACAGCAACAACAAAAATTATATTCATATTATATCATAAAATATTTTATCACTTTTTCGATGTTCAGATCAATTCTGCTAAAGTCTTTGTTCAACTATCAGTTAAGAAGCACGGCAATTCTGATCTTTCTAAAGCTCACCTCATCTAATTCTCTGTCTTTCCTCACATCCCCACAATCCAGACTGTACCTGTGGCAGACAATCCAACTCACAATCTCACACAAAATCACATAAAATGGGCAAAATAACGTCCATGATCTGAGCAAACTCATCATTACCTGCCCAAAAAGTCATCAGCATCTGTGTCTTCGTCATAAAGTTCCACCTCCAACTCTTGCCCAGGAGCTTCATGAATGACAAACTATTGAAAACAAATATTAATGTGATCACTATTTCCCATCTGAAATGACTTTGTCCCGATAGATTGAGAATTGCTCAAAATTACCTCATAAACTTCATTCCAGCGTGGATTCAAAGTTTCTTTGATGGTCTTTGTTTTGAATTGCTTGTTTCCGACCCTCAGCACAGTATATGGATCTGACTTGCCCTTTACAAGTCCCATCATGTGCGTGTCCTTTGCTACAAGATCCCGGGCCTCCAAAACATGGACCCGTACAACACCCTAAAGATGTTCACATGGTGTAACTTATTCTGCATTTTGAAAACAGAACGTTTTTTGACTGATTTTAGCAATGGGAACCAATTATTCCCAGTCTTACTCGAGGAAGAGGAAACTTCATTTGGTCAGCCTTGACTTGATCGATCAAAGGGATGCACATGCGATTGGGCAGAACCATGAGAGAGGCGATGATATCCACAATGGCCGATTCTGACAAATGACTAGAGAGGACATAGAGAGTCAGATTTACATGGCAATGAACACTAATTATCACTTTGGTTAATTTATTGAGATATCCCTGGATTTCTCAATGGCCACTAAACTTTGTAACTGAAGGATTTTTACAGGTAAAATCTTTAATAATCCTGTAATATTTATCCCTCCCTGTACAGGAGGCTTTCATGTTATACACATTTGTCTATATGTAAACTTGTATGACAACATTCCATGTCCTGAAGCAATTTTAAAGAAGTGCGGCTAGCTAGTTTGGTTTTTCCATTGTTTTGTTTAGCCCATCCAGTTTTAACGTGACTGAGTTGCTCAAGCTGATTACAAGGTTGGCTGCTTGATAATACAAATGTAAAACATAACTGACAAAAGTAAGTTATTAAATAATGTGATAAAAAATACTTTGACCCTTATAAGATAGCATGTGTATTGAGAACTGTTAACTACAAAAACAAAAACATAAATACAACAAATGTGCATGGAACTTTCAACTGTTTATCGAGTCACTATCAAAAATAATTAAAATCTAGGAACATACCTTAGTCCTGGACCATCCAAAACATTAGTCATTCCAGTCCAATTGACTTGCAGAGCCTGGAAATGTAATTTAAAATGTTCATGTTTTGAACTAATGAACTCGTGACACTTTTGCTACTTTTTATTTTAAAGGGGTCATATGATGCTTTTTTAAAGATCATTATTTGGTGTATTTGGTGTAACAGAATATGTTGACATGCTTTAATGTTAGCCAATTGCATGTAATGTCCATACTCACAGGTCGACGAATGAAGAACATGGTGACTCCACCTACAAGGGGTGACTGGCCAATCAGAGGCTCGAGAATTACACGTAGCATTCCCTGAAGCTGAAAGAAGAAGAAAAAACACATTTATAGTTGTTAATTGCTTTCATATACAGTAACTTTTTCAATACATTAAGTTTGCTGTGCTTTGGGGACTCAGTAAAGGTCAGCAAGGCAAGATTTCATACACAGTTCATACACAATGGTAATTCAAAGTAATCACAACAATAAAAACAAGGAATTTAAAAACTTTTAAAATGATTTAAAAATTGATTTAAAATGAATGAAAACAGTTAAGAATAGAAAATGATTATACATAAAATACAGCGCAATCAGTTCGGACGTAGCACAGTGCTCATTCAGTAAATGCACAGCTGAACAGATGAGTTTTGAGTCTGGATTTAAATGTGGCTAATGTTTTAGCACATCTGATCTCTTCTGGAAGCTGATTCTAACTGCATAATACCTAAAAGCGGATTCCCCTTGTTTTGTGTGAACCCTTGGCATTTCTAACTGACTTGATCCTAATGATCGGAGTGGATTGATTGATTCTTTCTTTTTTCCTTTTTTTGGAGGAAATTAATACTTTTTTCAGCATGGATGCATTACCCTGATTAAAATGACTGTAAAGACATTTAGAATGTTACAAAATATTTATTTTTTAAAATAAATTCTGTTCTTTCTAATGTTCTGTTCATCAAAAAATGAAGTATCAATTTTTCCATAACAATAAAAAGAAATGTTTCTTTAGCATCAAACCAACAAATTATAATGATTTCTGAAGGACCATGTGACACTGAAATCTAGAGTAGTATCTGCTGAAAATTTACCTTTGCCATAGAAATAAATTATATTTTAAAATAATTAAAGAGAAAACATATTTCACATAATTACTACTTTTATTGTATATTTGAGCATACTATAAATACACCTGTGGTCTTTAAAGACTTCTCACGGACCACAAACTTTTAAAAGGTAGTGTAAATCAAAAATGTGACATTGCCTGACATAAAAGGCAACTCTTAAATTTCAACTGAAGAAAATACCATCTATTAACATTCAATTAAATTATTCCTTCACTAACCTGAAGGCCTTTGACTCCTACTTTGATGGCTGGTTTAACATCTGCATCAATGTCTACATCAGCATCATAACTACAGGAGATAAAAGGAAAAGAGAGCCTTAAAATATTTCAGGAAGATAAGGTAGCAAAACCATGCATTATATCAGTCATATATGGGTTAGCAAGATAATCTGGTGTCAAAATGAAGTTTGATGTCATAGCTCACATAATGTTGAAGTCGAGGATGACCTCTCTTGTTTCCAGCTCATGTGTGTACACTCGTACCCCTGTAATAGTTGGAGCCTGAAATGCAAATACACAATTGTAAGCTTCTGTATGACTGCAAAATATTTATAAACAGTCTATTGCCAGTTAGGGGCAACACGCCTCAGATTACGGAATCGTACCTTCTGTCCCATGTGAACTTTAGTAAAGGTGAAGGTCTTCAGATGGGGGCTGGACGATCTTACAGATGGCTGAATGTTATCAATGAGAAGCTTTTCCATGTACATGCCAAAAAACGGCCATGCTTGCTGAAGAATCTACAACAAACAAGCACATTTATAGACATGCAATAACAGCAATAATACTGAAACAGTACAATGTATAACTCCCACAGGCAGACAAATTTATGAGATTTGCCAGCATATAACAGGTGCAAATATACATCTGAGGCAGAAATCTTACCTTGTTGATCCAGGCAGCCTTCTCAACATCTGCAAAGTGAATCTATCAGAGAGAGAGAGAAATAAATAAATAACAGAGACTAATAATGAACATTTTACCACAAAATTAAGGTTCACTTGTTTAGAAATTAAAAACACTTGCGTTCAACTTGCTTAAATATGAATGAATTTTTAGCACATTAAATTCCACATAATCCTGTTTTCCTTTCAGCTTTTTATGAAATATGAATGAGATCAATCCCTAAAAAATTCAAGGTTCAATAAAAGGTTCAAAGGGCAGTTTTAATTTTATTTTGTGGTGTCATGAATATCTGTGGCCTTGACTCTATTATATCTAAATCAATTCTGAAGATCAGATATGTGATATCACCCAGATATTTTACAGAGAAGACAATAAGCAACCTAAGAACCTGAAACGGCTTGACGATTTTGGTCACAAAGGGCTAAAGGGAGAGTTCACACCAAAATAAAAAAGTCAAAATTGTCTCTCTCTAACATTCTTCCAATATCTAACAGCAGAACATCTCCTGTGAGATGTGCTGCTGTTAGATAAGAAAGAAAGATCGTCATACTGGTTTGGGATGACACAAGCACTCTCAGTTTTTGCGAACTTCCGTGTTTCCCATCCATTGGGGGTTTTACCTGCCAGCCTCGAAGTAGACACGCCTAAATTCCACCCTTTTCTGTGTGTGAGAAATAGTACTTTCGTTCGTGTAGTAAGCTGACAGACAGGATCTGCCTCGATTGCATTTGCCAAGCGATCCAAATCGATCTGTTCATGGAAGTAGAAAGACGAAGTCGCATTAAATAGTGGCTCGTGTAGCAGAGTGAGTGGCCGATATTTATTGCAAGACGATTTTTTCACTTGGATTAACTTAGTTTAAGTAGGCTATGATTTTAAAGAAACGTGCTTAAACAACATTTACATTTAGTCATTTAGCAGACGGTTTTATCCTAAGCGACTTACAAATGAGGACAATGGAAGCAATCAAAATCAACAAAAGAGCAATGATATGCAAGTGCTATAACAAGTCTCAATTAGCTTAACGCAGTACACTTAGCAAGTTTTTTTTTTATTATATAATATATTTAAAAAAACGGATAGAATAGAAAAATAATAGAGCAAGCTAGTGTTAGAGGCCTTTTTTTGCTTTTGTTAATTGTATAATAAATAAAAAGAAAACAAATAGAATACAAAAAGATTAGAAAAGCAAATTTTTAAAAAAGAAAACAAGCAGAAAATGAATAGAGTTTAAAAAAATTAAAAAATTTTTTTTTTTTTAAGAATTAGAATAAAGAGTGCTAGAGTTAG
>NW_015506366.1:226879-306641 GCF_001515645.1 Sinocyclocheilus grahami
AGATGGAAGAGATGTGTTTTTAGCTGATTCTTGAAGATGGCTAAGGACTCAGCTGCTCGGATTGAGTTGGGCAGGTCATTCCACCAGGAGGGAACATTTAATTTAAAAGTCTGTGAAAGTGATTTTGTGCCCACAATAAAGCGATGTTCATTTGCAGAACGCAAGCTTCAAGAGGGCACATAAGTCTGAAGTAATTCTGAGCAGCTATTGGTAGCC
Source organism: Sinocyclocheilus grahami (assembly GCF_001515645.1). Lineage (NCBI taxonomy): Eukaryota > Metazoa > Chordata > Actinopteri > Cypriniformes > Cyprinidae > Sinocyclocheilus > Sinocyclocheilus grahami. The sequence goes on from NW_015506366.1 coordinate 227,096, forward strand.
AGTGCAAATTGATAAACAGAGGTGTGACATGCATTCTTTTTGGATAATTAAAAATTAATCTTGCTGCCGCGTTCTGGATTAATTGTAAAGGTTTGATAGAACTGGCTGGAAGACCTGCCAAGAGAGCATTGCAGCCTGGATAGAACAAGAGCTTGAACAATGAGCTGTGAGGCATGTTCCGAAAGAAAGGGCCTGATCTTCTTGATGTTGAATAAAGCAAATCTGTAGGGCCGGGCAGTTTTAGCAATGTGGTCTGAGAAAGTCAGCTGATCATCAATCACAATTCCAAGGTTTCTGGCTGTTTTTGAAGGAGTTATGAGTTATTGATGTGCCTAACTGGATGGTGAAATTTTGATGAAACGATGGGTTTGCTGGAACCACAAGCAGTTCTGTCTTGGCAAGGTTGAGTTGAAGGTGATGGTCCTTCATCCAGCAAGAAATGTCTGTTAGATAAGCTGAGATGTGAGCAGCTATCGTCGGATCATCAGGATGGAATGAGAGGAAGAGTTGAGTGTCATCAGCATATCAGTGATATGAAAAGCCATGTTTCTGAATGACAGAACCTAGTGATGCCATGTAGACAGAGAAGAGAAGTGGTCCAAGAACTGAGCCCTGAGGCACCCCAGTAGATAGATGTTGCGACTCACCTCTCCAAGATACCTTGAAGGACCTATCTGAGAGGTAAGACTCAAACCACTGGATTGCAGTTCCTGAGATGCCCTTTGCCAATAGGGTTGACAGGAGGATCTGGTGGTTAACCGTGTCAAAAGCAGCGGACAGATCCAGCAAGATAAGTATTGAAGATTTGGAATCAGCTCTTGCCAGTCTTAGGGCTTCAACAACTGAGAGCAAGGCAGTCTCGGTTGAATGTCCACGTCTGAAACCAGACTGGTTGCTGTCGAGGAGGTTGTTCTGTGTGAGAAAGGCAGAGACTTGGTTGAACACAGCTCGGGAGACATTAGCAGAGAAGGAAGAGAGGAGTGACTGATACATATTAAGCTCAATAGGATTTTTTTATTTGCGCCACGCCCTTTCAGCAGCCCTGAGATTAGAACGATGATCGCGGAGAACATTAGATAGCCACGGGGCAGCCAGGTGGTATGGGCTGGCCTGGAAGACAAGGAGCATACAGTGTCTAAACAAGATGTAAGAGTGGAGCAGAAAGTATCAGTTGCTGTTAGCATCAAGCGATTCTAACTGTTTAGGGGGAGGAAGCAAAGACGAAACCATAGCAGATAGCCGGGAGGGTGAGAGTGAGCGTAGGTTACGTCGAAAAGATGACATGTGGAGGGGTATGTGTTGTGTCAGGAACCATGTTGAGGTTAAGAGTGAGGAGGAAGTGATCCGAGGTGTGCAGTGGAGTAACCCGCACATGATCAGTGGAGCAGTGTGCTGTGTAAATAAGGTCCAGTTGGTTGCCTGATTTGTGAGTAGCCATAGTTAACACTCTCTTGAGATTTTAGAGGCAAGCAGAGTGTGGAAGTCTGCAGCTAGAAGAAAAATAATCAAAAATCTTTAAAATATAGAGTGTAATAGCTTCAAACGTTTTTATTTTCTCTATATTTAACTTAAACAAGAAGAAAAATAATCTGCATTGTTTAATTTTTTTATTGTCTCTATATTTAGCTAGTTCCATTCCTCGATTCTGATTGGTCACCAGCAACTGTGTTTTATCAAAGTCCCTTTAAGGGTATTCTATAGTCTTTGGTTTTATTCACTATGCAGCACGCCTATGACCGCTTCACCCAACGGTTCTGTGCATCACTGAGCAACACCCTTAGCAACATAAAAAATCAATAATATAGCATCAAAACTGTTTCATGTATTATGTATTTCAGGCAAAATTATCTGTTTGTTATTTATTTAATGAAGTATGAGTGACCCCTGCTGGCGTTATTGCATCTAATCTTTAATTTTGAGACCCCGCCCTTCCCCCGACTAATAAACGCTTCTCATGCGGAGATGTGTTGATGTGTGTGCGCGTCTGTGTGGAAGCCCAGAGTTTCCGAAGTGAGGAGGGAATATTACTGAATTTATTAGTTTCAGGTATGGTTCTGTATGTCCATATGTCCATCAGTTTACACTGTAACGACGCTTACAAACTCTCGCTGTGCCGCGAATCGGTCTGTTTGAAAACTAAAAGACGGAAAACAGATGTTCCCCCTCCAGCTTTCACGAGACATCACAGAGACATTTCTCCGTTATGGGAACTTCTTCTCTTCCAACCTTTCCTGAAGTCCTATTGGCGCACGCCAGTCCAAATGACTGGCCAATTGTCGCAAAGTATGCAAATCACATGCAAATACTGACGCGCTTGAGAGGCAGTATAAAATGCGGTGCACGCAACAATTACGTCAGAATCTTCTCCTTCACTTTGCTGAATAACCTAAGAATATGGCTTATAAACTATTACAGCTCACAGTTAAGGTTCGCTCATCAGAGGGCGGTGCCTGGATTGCCGCTCCTCTGCAGCGTTCAGGTGAGTATGACATTTTACTTCAGATGCCAGATGAGTCCATCTGCCCTCTATCAGTGGTGGACCTTAAGGACTCTGGTGATGAGCTCATGCCGACAAAATGTCCGCATTCCTCTCACCCATCGAAACTGCAGGACATCAGCCCAGCTTCTCACATCCCCCTTCCATGGCGGAGCGGAGAGCCGAGTGCAGATACTGGAGCTAAGGGTTCTCATGTCACTGCAGATGCCGCACGACCCACTGTCTAATAAGTGTGCAGCTCCCCACCTCAGAGCGGCATTCTGCCGTGTGCAAAGCACAATCACTGGCTCCTCACTCGTTCACACGATACCAGCCTCTCATCAGTGGCTACCGTGTTTGGAAGACACTGCTCTCTCATTCACATGATACCAACCCCACATCAGCGGCTGCCGTGTGTAGAGGACTCCGCTCTCTCACTCATTCAGGGCGATATGCAGCCCCCGCTTCAGTGTGGCGACAAGCTCTTCAGTCGCTTACCCATTCACCAGCAGTAAAGCGACAAGAAGTCACCTGATGCCCCTGCTTGGAAAAGTGCGCGAAGGCGAGGAGTCACCTGATGCCCCTGCTTGGACAAAAAAAGTGCGTGAAGGCAAGGAGTCACCTGATTCGCCGTGACTCCCGCCCGCCGTCAGCTGCCAAGCCGTCATCCTGACAGCCCAGAGAGGAGGGAAAAGTAGCCTACGTTATCGGCCCAGCCCCCAAGCTGTCTCAAAATTGTTCAAATTTGTGTTTGATGTGTGTGGGATCATTAAAAATGCATACATGCACACAAAAGAGCTCTTTCCTCCTCACTCAGTCAATGTAGCACCGCTCGCCCCGCCTCAGAGCTCACACATGTTATAGGCGCGCAGCACTCGCTGGCGCATCCAACGACCAAGCCGCTAAAGCCGCTAAGTTCCTGAGTGCGTGGAAAACTATTCCGGGAATCTCGCGCTGGTTACTCGGTGTGATAGAGCGTGGGTACGCCCTTGAATTCAGACACAGGCCACCCCGTTTCAACGGCGTGGTGAAGTCTCTAACATTGCCTCGAAATGCCCTGGTTCTGAGACAAGAGGTATGCAACCTGCTCGAAAAAGGAGCGGAAGAACGAGTCCCTCCGAGCGAGCTGGAGAGCGGGTTTTACAGCCACCATTTTGTGGTGCCCAAGAGAGATGGAGGACTCCGCCCGATTCTAGATCTCAGGCCCATCAACAGAGCGTTCTGCAAGCGTGTGTTCAGGATGATAAAACAGATCCTGGCGCGAATTCGCCCCGGATACTGGTTGTGTCCGTGAATTTAAAGGACGCGTACTTTCACATTCAGATAGCAGCGCATCACAGACGCTTTCTGAGATTTGCTTTTGAGGGCACAGCGTACCAATACTCTGTTCTCCCGTTTGGGCTGGCTTTGCGAGTCCCTCCGAGCGAGCTGGAGAGCGGGTTTTACAGCCACCATTTTGTGGTGCCCAAGAGAGATGGAGGACTCCGCCCGATTCTAGATCTCAGGCCCATCAACAGAGCGCTCTGCAAGCGTGTGTTCAGGATGATAAAACAGATCCTGGCGCGAATTCACCCCGGATACTGGTTGTGTCCGTGAATTTAAAGGACGCGTACTTTCACATTCAGATAGCAGCGCATCACAGACGCTTTCTGAGATTTGCTTTTGAGGGCACAGCGTACCAATACTCTGTTCTCCCGTTTGGGCTGGCTTTGGCCCCGCGCACTTTCTCGAAGTGCATGGACGCAGCTCTCGCCCCCCTCAGAGCGAGCGGGATGCGCATTCTCAATTATTTGGATGACTGGCTGATCTTAGCTCTTAACTGTTTCGTCACTTGGCGTTCTTGGGGCTATGTGTGAATGTGCGTAAGAGCATTCTCGCCCCGAGTCAGTCTATAATGTATCTGAGAGTGTGCTTCGACTCAGTGGAGATGCGCGCTCGCCTCTCTCGGGAGTGCTCGCGGCAATTTTGTCTTCCCTGCACCATTTCAGACTGGGTAGCTCTGTTCACTTGAAGGAATGTCAGAGGCAGCTGGGACTCATAGCAGCGGCATCAGTATGTCATCTGGGTTTACTACACATGCGCCCGCTGCAGTTAGGGCTGAAATATCGAGTCCCTTGGATGGCATGGACTTCGGACCGTTTGCGCATCGCGGTCTCCTGCGGCTGCATTGAAGCCCTGAGGCCGTGGCTAAGATCTCTTCAGTGGGGGGTTCCCCTGGGCTTGATGACGTCACGTGTCGTGGTCTCGACGGACGCGTCGACTCGCGGATGGGGAGCAGTGTGCGAGGGCATGCCGGCTTCAGGGCTGTGGTCAGAACCTCAGAGCCGGTGGCACATAAACCGCTTAGAGCTGGAAGCAGTGTTCTTAGCTCTAAAGGATTTTCGGCCGCAGCTGGAACAGCAACATGTACTGATTCGCACCGACAATGTCTGTGGTGTTTTACATAAATCACCAAGGTGGCGTACGATCCAAGACTCGGTACAAGCAGGCAGCGAATCTCCTGCTATGGACGGACCGTCACTTTCTCTCCATCAGAGCAGCGCACAGTCCCGGTCTCCAGAACCGCGGTGCAGAAATGCTTTTGAGGAAGGGGATTCCTCAAGGAGAGTGGAGGCTGCATCCCGAGTCAGTTCGGATGATTTGGACCCGCTACGGGAGAGCGGAGGTGGATCTGTTCGCCACGAGCGAGAATGCGCACTGCCTGCTGTTCTTCTCCCTGTCTCACTCCCGGCTGGAAGGGGGCACTCTGACGTCGCACTGGCCAGCAGCCAGGCTGTATGTGTTCCTCCGATCAAGATAATGCAGCTGGTGATATGCAAGAACAGGGAGGCTGCATCCCGAGTCAGTTCGGATGATTTGGACCCGCTACGGGAGAGCGGAGGTGGATCTGTTCGCCACGAGCGAGAATGCGCACTGCCTGCTGTTCTTCTCCCTGTCTCACTCCCGGCTGGAAGGGGGCACTCTGACGTCGCACTGGCCAGCAGCCAGGCTGTATGTGTTCCTCCGATCAAGATAATGCAGCTGGTGATATGCAAGAACAGGGAGGAGGCGGCTTCGGTGACACTCGTCGCCCCGAACTGGCCGAACCAGCCTTGGTTCCCGGACCTGGCAAAGCTGCTGGTGGCGCCACCCTGGCTGATCCCCATCAGGAAGGATCTGCTGTCTCAAATGAGCGGCTCGGTGTGGCACCCCAACCCGGAGTTATTGAGCCATCATTTGTGGCTGCTTCTGGGATATCAGAGGAACTTGATGCTTGATACGCTCTCGGAGGCACGGGCGCCCTCCACGAGACATTTCTATGCTCTAAAAGGGGGAGAGTTTGTGGTCCCATGATGTTCATATCGACCCAGCTGCTTGCTCCGTGTCGGATGTTCTGCGTTTTCTACAGTACAGACTTGATAGTGGATGTCTACCATCAACATTGGCTGCTATTGCCTCGTTTAGTTCCCCGCTGGGCGGGCAATCAATCGGTAGGCACGTGCTGGTGGTGAGTGTTCTTAAGGGGGCGAGGAGGTTGCATTCCCCGCGTCCGCCTTCAGTTCCGCCCTGAAACCTAGAGGTGGTGTTAAGAGCTCTTTCACAACCACCATTCGAGCCTTTAGCATCCATTGCTATGAAGGAGCTATCTCTCAAACTGCACTTCTTCTTGCCCTCGCTTCGGCTAAGCGCATAGGGGATATACATGCGTTTTCTCTGGACAGCGATTGTATGCGCTTCGGACCCAGTGACTGCAGCGTCACTCTCCGGCCGAGACTGAGCTCTGTGCCTAAATCACTATCTACCCCCTTCAGAGCGCAGACTGTTTTGTTGACTGCCCTGTCTTCTGAGTCACCGACCTCGCGTGATGCGGACGCTCAGATTTTGGTGTGCCCCGTCAAGGCTTTGAGGATTTTCATTGACCGTTCAGCCAGCTTTCGGCAATCTGACCAGCTTTTCGTGTGCTACGGTGGTTGTGCGAAGGGCCGGGCTGTGTCATAAAGGAGGCTTTCCCACTGGATTGTGGACGCTAACACGGCTGTTATTCGAGCCAAGGTTTGGAATGTCCTTTGCACATTAGGGCCCACTCAACAGGTTTGGGACCCACTGCTATAGTCCATTGCCATATCACAAATTGTGACGTCAACACGATGTAGATTTTAAACCCGGAAGATGAAAATAGCACAAAAAAGCTTAAAATCATTGGTCTCAAACTCAATTCCTGGAGGGCCACTGCTCTGCACAGTTTAGCTCCAACCCTAATCAAACACACCTGATCCAGCTAATCAAGGTCTTCAGGATTACTAGAAACTTCTATTTGGATTTGGAGATGGTGGCCCTCCAGGAATTGAGTTTGAGACCACTGCTTAAAATTAACCAGTTTTCTCCAACAGTTAAAATTATTGGATGCTAACATTGTCCTCCATGATGTGCAACACAAACACCTTTGCTAAAATCTCAGAAAAAGTAGTCTGGGGTTTCATGACCCTTTAAGGAACTTGCTTCAAAAAAGAAACATTTCAATATTTTGTATTGTGTGGTAACCGTTTTATGAAAGCAAGGTACGAGAGGCCGTGCCGTATAGTGAATAAATCACGGCTAAAGGGCGTTAGCTGTGATTATTCATGATACAGCACGGCCTATGTAAAATAGGTTGATATGTACACAATACAAATTTTTGTATTTATAGCAAAGTATTTTTAAAAATTTTTCTCACACCTAACACCTAACAAAAAAAATTGGTAATAGTGGAAATTAAAGCCATGATATTTAGCCTATGATCGTGACCTGCTGAATGTTTTAACATATATGCATTATTATTATTATTATGAAACACTTTAATTTTTCAAGATATTTATATGCAGTTCAAATTGAATTGCCATTGTTTGATCTTGCGCCATCTCAAGGGGTTTCAAAGTCATTGCAGTCCAGAGCATCATTTTATCAGCTACTTTATGTACATAGTGATAAACTTACGGATAATAGCTTTACCTGTCTTGGTAGTGGAGTTGTAGGCTATTAGTATAAATTACTTATTACTCTTTTATTACTTATTTAAATTAGAAGACATTCACAAACATGACTGCTTGTCTCTGAAAACTGATGAAAGAATTGGTGAGGAGAAAGACCACTGATTGTATCACATGAAAGAGCATAATAAAAACACTTAAAACAGGAATAAATTATTTTTATTGGAAAACATAAAGTGGAATTTGACAATGGCAGTGCAATGAGAGAGAAATGACTGTCGTTCCTGAATTAGGCCTACCTAAATTCTATTTCACTAAATTATAAAACATTATTTTTATACAGATTTTTTTAACCTTACCTTACCTTGCCTGTCCTGGGTACATTTTACAGTTTAAACCACAATCAAATATATTTTACGAAGAAATAGAAACCCAATTTTAATCAACTCCAAAAATATCTTGTCAGAAGTGGGATTCGAACCCACGCCTCCAGTCGGAGACCAGAAGACCCATGTTTAGCTGGGAAGGTTTACACCTTGAGTCTGGCGCCTTAGACCACTCGGCCATCCTGACAACTAGAGTAAGTTTGAAAATTTACCACTATCCATATTAATGAAAACGGTTGATCTTGTTTTCTTAAACGTTGTACACATACTGTATAAAAACACGACAAAAACTTGCGCGCCTGTTCCAATTTTGAAAAATACCTAGTACATTTGACTTTCCTAAATAAAGTACGACGCCAGTATATGATGGAATTCAAATCTAAATATTTCTGTTTTTCATTTCTGTTTTAGAAACTATTTCAAATAAGTGCACATAATTAAGGCTTTCACTGAGAAAATAACGTTTATCGTTTTATGAAGCGCGCATGCGTGTTGTAACCCGCGCTTACAACACATTTAACATGTGATCTGTTATTAAACGCCGCAGGGGCGTAACGTTAGCTCTGATTTCCATCGTGCTCGTATGTTATGACACCGCTCTTGAGTGAGAACGAGTGAAATCCTAAAGATGTCTCTCTACCGAAACACAGTTTGGTTACTGAAGGGTCTACAGGAATATACGAAGTAAGTCATCATCAGTGTATTTTCATTTCAGCAGTGCACCAGTTCAAATCTCATTAACCCTCATCAGGGGCGGTTATGAGGCAGCGGCGAGGAGCTTCAGCGAGGCGGATCTGGAGGTGAATGTGAGCGGCCGCTCGTTCATCATCACCGGAGCGAACAGCGGCATCGGTAAAGCCGCCGCCTGCGAAATCGCCAAAAGAGGTGAGAAATCATGGCTGTGTTCATTCAGAACACAGAGACTTCTGGTTATAGTTTGTCCTTCAATAACTGCTCAACTTGGAAGATCTTGTACATTCCATCACAACCCTGTTATGACATTTAGGTTAAAGTTTAACCAACAAAAGGGACGCAACAGTGACTCCTACTGGCAAAAGATGTGCAGTGCCGTTAAAAAAGCCATTCAAAGTTCATTCAAACAGTTTATCTTCAGGTGGGACAGTACATCTGGTGTGCAGAAATGAAGATCGTGCAAATGAGGCAAGGAAAGACATTGTGGAGAGATGTAAAAATGAGGTACATTTTTGTTCATATCGACCCAGCTGCTTGCTCCGTGTCGGATGTTCTGCGTTTTCTACAGTACAGACTTGATAGTGGATGTCTACCATCAACATTGGCTGCTATTGCCTCGTTTAGTTCCCCGCTGGGCGGGCAATCAATCGGTAGGCACGTGCTGGTGGTGAGTGTTCTTAAGGGGGCGAGGAGGTTGCATTCCCCGCGTCCGCCTTCAGTTCCGCCCTGAAACCTAGAGGTGGTGTTAAGAGCTCTTTCACAACCACCATTCGAGCCTTTAGCATCCATTGCTATGAAGGAGCTATCTCTCAAACTGCACTTCTTCTTGCCCTCGCTTCGGCTAAGCGCATAGGGGATATACATGCGTTTTCTCTGGACAGCGATTGTATGCGCTTCGGACCCAGTGACTGCAGCGTCACTCTCCGGCCGAGACTGAGCTATGTGCCTAAATCACTATCTACCCCCTTCAGAGCGCAGACTGTTTTGTTGACTGCCCTGTCTTCTGAGTCACCGACCTCGCGTGATGCGGACGCTCAGATTTTGGTGTGCCCCGTCAAGGCTTTGAGGATTTTCATTGACCGTTCAGCCAGCTTTCGGCAATCTGACCAGCTTTTCGTGTGCTACGGTGGTTGTGCGAAGGGCCGGGCTGTGTCATAAAGGAGGCTTTCCCACTGGATTGTGGACGCTAACACGGCTGTTATTCGAGCCAAGGTTTGGAATGTCCTTTGCACATTAGGGCCCACTCAACAGGTTTGGGACCCACTGCTATAGTCCATTGCCATATCACAAATTGTGACGTCAACACGATGTAGATTTTAAACCCGGAAGATGAAAATAGCACAAAAAAGCTTAAAATCATTGGTCTCAAACTCAATTCCTGGAGGGCCACTGCTCTGCACAGTTTAGCTCCAACCCTAATCAAACACACCTGATCCAGCTAATCAAGGTCTTCAGGATTACTAGAAACTTCTATTTGGATTTGGAGATGGTGGCCCTCCAGGAATTGAGTTTGAGACCACTGCTTAAAATTAACCAGTTTTCTCCAACAGTTAAAATTATTGGATGCTAACATTGTCCTCCATGATGTGCAACACAAACACCTTTGCTAAAATCTCAGAAAAAGTAGTCTGGGGTTTCATGACCCTTTAAGGAACTTGCTTCAAAAAAGAAACATTTCAATATTTTGTATTGTGTGGTAACCGTTTTATGAAAGCAAGGTACGAGAGGCCGTGCCGTATAGTGAATAAATCACGGCTAAAGGGCGTTAGCTGTGATTATTCATGATACAGCACGGCCTATGTAAAATAGGTTGATATGTACACAATACAAATTTTTGTATTTATAGCAAAGTATTTTTAAAAATTTTTCTCACACCTAACACCTAACAAAAAAAATTGGTAATAGTGGAAATTAAAGCCATGATATTTAGCCTATGATCGTGACCTGCTGAATGTTTTAACATATATGCATTATTATTATTATTATGAAACACTTTAATTTTTCAAGATATTTATATGCAGTTCAAATTGAATTGCCATTGTTTGATCTTGCGCCATCTCAAGGGGTTTCAAAGTCATTGCAGTCCAGAGCATCATTTTATCAGCTACTTTATGTACATAGTGATAAACTTACGGATAATAGCTTTACCTGTCTTGGTAGTGGAGTTGTAGGCTATTAGTATAAATTACTTATTACTCTTTTATTACTTATTTAAATTAGAAGACATTCACAAACATGACTGCTTGTCTCTGAAAACTGATGAAAGAATTGGTGAGGAGAAAGACCACTGATTGTATCACATGAAAGAGCATAATAAAAACACTTAAAACAGGAATAAATTATTTTTATTGGAAAACATAAAGTGGAATTTGACAATGGCAGTGCAATGAGAGAGAAATGACTGTCGTTCCTGAATTAGGCCTACCTAAATTCTATTTCACTAAATTATAAAACATTATTTTTATACAGATTTTTTTAACCTTACCTTACCTTGCCTGTCCTGGGTACATTTTACAGTTTAAACCACAATCAAATATATTTTACGAAGAAATAGAAACCCAATTTTAATCAACTCCAAAAATATCTTGTCAGAAGTGGGATTCGAACCCACGCCTCCAGTCGGAGACCAGAAGACCCATGTTTAGCTGGGAAGGTTTACACCTTGAGTCTGGCGCCTTAGACCACTCGGCCATCCTGACAACTAGAGTAAGTTTGAAAATTTACCACTATCCATATTAATGAAAACGGTTGATCTTGTTTTCTTAAACGTTGTACACATACTGTATAAAAACACGACAAAAACTTGCGCGCCTGTTCCAATTTTGAAAAATACCTAGTACATTTGACTTTCCTAAATAAAGTACGACGCCAGTATATGATGGAATTCAAATCTAAATATTTCTGTTTTTCATTTCTGTTTTATAGGACATATATAATAAAAAGAATAATATAAAAATATACAATATCAATAATAATAAGCTGAAACAATAAGCCACGAGAGGCTGTGCACAAAGTAAAATCACAGGGTGATGGTCACATGAATATTGCTGTTATAACGTGCGGGTAACTGCACTGTGATACATTTGTTCAGTCAATTGTATAGAGCAAAAGTAATTAATTCCTCATCATTTTAAATTATTCTTAATAATTTAAAAAGAATCTGATATTTCATCTTTCCCCAAGTAATATAGCATGTACATTCATGTCTGTTTATGGTCATTTTACAACTGCTTTGACTGTGACATACATTGTCATGCTTCTATTGTTCAGCCCTTTGTCTTTTATCTTCATGTGATTTATTACCGTAGATCAATAATGCTGGTTGCATGGTCAATCAGAGAGAACTGACAGAGGATGGCCTGGAGAAAAACTTTGCGACAAACACACTAGGTAGGAAAGTTAATTCATGTTTTTTTCCGATCATATGTTTTTTCCAATATGGACAACAAAGTATGAGCTTTTACTGCAGTATTTTAGTTTTGCCTGTTTTATACTATTGAGTTACAAAGGTCACAGGCCACCCCTGTGGTAGAGAATGTTTTTAGTGCCACCTCTTGAAATCGAGGGATAAGAAGAGATAAGAGTGACTAGTCGTCTCACTCATCTTGTGTGTTTTACAGGGACGTATGTACTGACAACAGCGCTGATTCCCACACTGAAGAAGTCAGAGAATCCCAGAGTGGTGAGTGAAGAAATGCATCCTAATGCATGGTTAATAACTGTTTCCAAACACATTTACCCTCACAATGCTACCAGAAATGAATGACTTAAGTGACACGTTTATTAATGTTAAAACAACTTCATTAAAACTGTATTATTATTATTATTATTATTAAATTGGTCAATTTTAATATTTTTTTATTAGTAATTAATGTTTCAGAGAAATTAAGGAAATTAATTTTATTTATTATTATTATTTTGTATGTTAGTTTATTTTTATTGTTTATTTTATAATTATTTGTATGAATTATTTAATTTTTTATTACAGATCACTGTGTCATCTGGTGGGATGCTGGTTCAGAAGTTAAATGTAGAGGACCTTCAGTTTGAGAAAGGCTCTTTTGACGGCACCATGGCCTATGCACAGAACAAGGTACTACTATAAACAAACTATAAACTCACAATTTAAATCAGTAAAAACGTTGCACTGCAGCATCTGTTTTATATGTATATTATTGTTTGGCTTAAAAAAATTAATTAACTACAAAGCATACAAAAATGTAGCCGTTATGCTTTTGGTGGCTTACCAATCCAGTCCATCATTCACTGTTAAAATAATAGCACAATACAGTGGCACAGATTCCAGCAGCATCACCACTCTGCCTTTGTTACAACCCCAATTCCAGAGAAGTTGGGACATTTTGTCAAATGCAATAAAATCAAGAATCTGTGATTTGTTCATTCTTTTTAACTTTTATTTATTTGACAAAAGTACAAAGAAAAGATTTCCAGAGTTTTCACTGACCAACGCGAATGTATTTTGAAAATATGAACAAATTTTGATTTTGATGGCTGCAACACATTCCAAAAAAGTTGGGAAAGAGGCATGTTTGATACTGTGTCACATCAACATTCCTTTTAATTACAATGTTTCATTGTTTGGGAATTGAGGATACTAATTGTTAAAGTTTTGCAAGCAAAATTTTTGTCCAGTCTCGCTTGATACAAGACTTCAGAATCCGTTGTCTGATTCTCCTTTTCATGACTGGTCACACATTTTCAGTTGGAGACAGATCTGGACTGCAGGCAGGCCAGTCCAACACATTCACTCTGTCTCTATGAAACCACGCTGTTGTAGCACATGCAGAATGAGAGCTGGCATTGTCTTGATCTAATAACCATGGACTTCCCATGAAAGACATCATCTTGACGGCAGTATATATCTCTGTACAATCCCAATATATGCCTCCATGTCAATAGTACCTTCGCACATAAGCCAGTCACCCATACTGTTTGCTCTGCTGCACCCCCAAACCATGACAGACGTTTGCTTTCGCTTCTGTCACTAATGAAAGTCTGGATGGCCCCTTTGGTCTTTGGGACTGAGAACTCGAAATCCATTTTTCCCGGAAACAATTTGAAATGTGGTCTCATCATGTGGACTCATCAAAATGAGTACAGCACACATTTTCAATGTCTTTTTGACTATCTGAGATGAGCTCTGGCCCAGAGAACCTGGCAGTATCGCTGCATAGAATTGATATATAGCTTTTTCCTATACCTAGAGTAACAAAAATTCAAGTTGAATTTCTTGATGCAGCAGCAGACTGTGGTAAATGACAGTGGTTTTCTGAGGTACTCCTGAGCCCATGTGGCTATATTTAATACAGCAGCATGACGGTTTCTTATGCAGTGCCATCTAAGGGCTCAAAGGTCAAGCACATTCAACTGAGGTTTCCTGCCTTGTCCTACATGTACTGTGATTTCTCTGTATTCCCTGAATCTATTCACAATATTATGTATGGCACTTGGTGAAAGACCTAAATCCAGCTTTGCTTGCAAAGACTGAGATGCTCCTTTTATTCCCAAACATGATACTTTGACCTATTACCAATTCACCTGCTTACTGTGAACTGTTTCAAAACAGTTGAACGTGGATATTCTATAACCGTTTCACTTTTATTTTGCCTCTGTCCCAACTTTTTTGGAATGTGTTGGAGCCGGCCAAAACTAAATTTGTTCATATTTACTAAATACATTTACGTCGGTCAGTGAAAACTTTGGAAATCCTTTCTTTGTACTTTTGTCAATTAAATAAAAGTTAAAGAGAATTAACAAATCACAGATTCTTGATTTGATTGCATTTTACAAAGCCTCCCAACTTCTCTGGAATTGTGGTTGTACATTGACCGTTATAATTGTCATTGAGGTAAACCTTTTGATGCTTGTGTAACCTGATTTACTGTCCTCATGTTTATACAGTTTTTTTTTATTTAGTGTAGTGTTTTTTATGTTTTTAGTAAAAAATCTGGAGTTATTCAGTGTTAACTGTGATCTTTCTCAGAGGCAACAGGTGATCATGACAGAGCAATGGGCAGCTCAGCACAAAGAAATCCACTTCTCGTCCATGCACCCAGGCTGGGCAGACACCCCAGGTGGGCAGCATGTGTGTGTAGTGTACATCAGCTTCAAGGAAATATCTTGATTGATACAGGAATCTTGCAGTCTCAGTCACAAAGATATTGTTTTTGTTTCATCTACAGCTGTGCAGTCATCCATGCCAGATTTTCATGCAAAAATGAAGAATAAACTCCGTACAGAAGCTCAAGGTGCAGACACAGTGGTGTGGCTGGCCATATCAGATGCCGCCAGCAGACAGCCCAGCGGCCTCTTCTTCCAAGGTCAAGCATCTTTATAAAATGTGAAAGCATGCTTTAGTATGCTGTACACATCATCTATAACATGTCTTTGACGTTATAGACTAAATCTCTCTTTAACATGTAACTGAACTTTGACCTGTTTCTCAAACTGATTCATCTGCAGACAGAAAAGCGGTTTCTACGCATTTGCCTCTGGCCTCCTCCAGGTCTTCACCAGCTGAAGAACAGAAGCTGATGAGCAAGCTGGAGGAGCTCGCTGTGAAATTCAAGTGTTAATTGTTTGGGTTAGCGGCCAAATTCACAGAAGCCATCATTCCACACACAGACTGTGATATTCATTCTCAATAACGGTGAGAATTGCAGAGATGTGAAAAGCTCATGAATACTAAAACAAAACGGCTTACCAAAACAACCTGAAATGTTTCAAATATTTCAAACCTATTGTCTGTTCTTCAAACAAATACACTCCAAAGCATTTTTTATTATACTTGTTTGTGGAAAGAAACTAGTACATCCACTCTTTGCAATGGCTGTTTTTTTTTTTTTAGTTTATCGATTTTTAAGTCAAATGACATCTGTGTTTAACATTCTGCATTAATTGTTTGCAGCCTTACCTCTAACATGAATGTTGAAGCTGCTGTGTTAAATGAGTAGAACAACCTCAAGGAATTGAGTTTGCATGCTTGATGAATCAGACAACTGTTTCAGTATGTAAATAGCAGATTATTTTATTCATAAATCTAAAACTGCTATTCCAAAAAACAAACTGACATCAAGAACATGCTATGCAACTCTACCTATAACTCATATTCAAATTAAACAATTACATGTGAAGATAAATAGGAAGAAATATTCTAGACCTGCCCCTTAAATACACTTACAAATGAGTTTGTAGTTAACTAGCTAGTTATTAACTAAAAATTACTTTTTATTTTTTGTCTATTTGTTACGACTGACATGATTCTTAATTAAAGATAATAATGAACAATTAATCTCTGTCTCAATCTTTTAGGGAAGTCATTATTATATGTTTTTATTTTTATTAACATTTAATTTTTGCCCAAACAACTGATAAAATCCAAATTGTGTTCATGATGTTTACTTGAGCTGAGACTAAACCACAGGACTTGAAATGGTTTTTATTTAATAGAATTAAAGAACCATTACAAACAGTAAAAGAGTAAGTGTTGCTCCAGTGACAAAAAAACAAACAATACTTTCATTTCAAAATGAATAAAGACTTTCACTCCAGTTATTACTTACACTACCATTCAAACGTCTGGGGTCAGTAAGACTTTTTATTCTTAAAATAAATCAATGCTTTTATTCATTTTTTGTTACAAAAGATGTATTTT
The DNA here is from genome assembly GCF_001515645.1 of Sinocyclocheilus grahami. NCBI lineage: Eukaryota > Metazoa > Chordata > Actinopteri > Cypriniformes > Cyprinidae > Sinocyclocheilus > Sinocyclocheilus grahami. The sequence goes on from NW_015506366.1 coordinate 243,272, forward strand.
TCCAAGTAAATGCTTCATCAAAGAATCCCGCAAAATGTATCACTATTTCCACATAAATATTAAGCAGCACTTACTGTTTTCATTACGATGTTTTTTGAGCAACAGATCAACACATAAGAATGATTTCTGAAGGATCATGTGACACTGAAGACTGCTGAAAATTCAAGAGAATAAATGATATTTAAAAAAAATATTCAAATAGAAAACAATTATTTTTAATCTGTAGACATAGTTCAGAATATTACTGTTTTTGCTGTATTTTAGATCAAATGAATGCAGCCTTGTTGAGCTTAAGAGACTTCAAAAACACAAAAACGGACCACAAACTTTTAAATGGAAGTGTACTTTAAAATGGACATTTTTGTCAAATTGGTCCTTTTTAAAAGCTAATAGGCAATCCAACCTCCACATTTGTGACCCTGGACCACAAAACCAGTAATACGTCGCACGGGTATGTTTGTAGAAATAGCCAACAATAAATTGCATGGGTCAAAATTATAGATTTTTCTTTTATTCAAAAAATCATTAGGATATTAAGTTAAGGATATATTATGTTCCATGAAGATATTTTGTAAATTTGTAAACAGCAAATATATCAAAACTTAATTTTTTTATTAGTAATATACATTGCTAAGAACTTCATTTGGACAACTTTAAAGGCAATTTTCTCAATATTTTGATTTATTTTAAAAAAAAAATTGCACCCTCAGATTCCAGATTTTCAAATAGTTGTATCTCAGCCAAATATTGTCCAATCCTAACAAACCATACATCAATGGAAAGCTTATTTATTCAAATTTATTGAAATCTCAATTTCAAAAATGGACTCTTTTATGACTGGTTTTGTGGTCCAGGGTCACATTTGCAATTACACAGTTACAAAGTAAAGCATCTTTATTTTGTGCCATTCCTGCTGTTTTATTTATCCTTACCCTGTGACCATTCGGCTGTAATGTTTTACCCACTGTGGCTTTACAATGAGCTATTACCAATGTCCAAATGTCCACTTGCTTAATTCAACATACAGAAAAAAATATGCCTGACAAATAAAGTCAAAATTTAGTTTTAAACCACCACCATAATATTTTCTGATCCAAAGAAACAATGAAATATCGTGAATGTTTCTTACAAGTAATGAGATGTCTATGAAACATCCGCTTTAGATAAGATCAAACACAAAATTATGACAATGAAGCATTATTGAATTTCACCCTGTGTAAACAACAGCATTTATGATTATGTGCACATTAAATCCTCCAATTAAATTTACTGGTATTAAAACACCAGTAAAACTAAGTGCTTACATTTAAAGATTCAAATAGTTGACGAGGAGGCAATAGCAGAGACTATTTTCCGATGCCATAAACCACTGATTGAGGTGGGGTAAAGGCACTTGAATATAAATCAGTTCCAGCATGCTTTGATGCAGTGTAACAAGGATTCATTTGTGTTTGGGATAAGACATAAAATGATGATAGAATGAGTGCGAAGAGTTTCACAGACAACATAACATAACACTGATTTACCTCAATATAAACAACCTGAACTAAGCAGATTTAAACTGGACAATATTTACACGTTTGTTCCCATAACCCACGTGCACATGCACAAATACATACAATTGCACATGCTCAGTTCAATGTCAGGATATCCTTGAGTTTTTCCTCCATGAGATAAAGCCGCCCCTTGGAAAGTGACCTGAACTCTGAACGTTTTCCACAAACACATGATTCTCAGTTCAGGTTCAGCACTGATTCTTAGTTCCTGCCTTCAGACGATACACAGGATTCTCATGATACCACTGGAGTCATGTCCCATAGCTGAATGTAAACACACCACAGATATTAAAACTAGCTCAGTCTCTATCAAACAGTACACTCACAATTGAATGAGAACAGGTACTGGCCTTGATGATTTTGTCTGTCCCGGAGGTGAGCAGCCAGCCCCTGGTTGGTTCATACTGCATGTGTATGATGCTGTGCTTACTGTCATGGAATGTTGCAGTGGGCGCCCGTCTGGACAAAAAGAAAGCTTTAGGTGATTCTAGCATGTAAGAGACTCAAAACATTGAAGACAATCAACATTTGACTTACTCCTCATCTGTAATGGAGCCATGACAACTGTCACAAACCCGCACCTCAAACTCAAATCCCATCAGAGGAATAGTGGAGCGTTTAGAGGAGCACTTTCCACACACGGCCTGGCCACACTTCCTACAGTGATGCTGGGAAAGAGCAAATCAAGCTGCTTTATATGAGAATAAAGTGTGGGCTGAAGGCTGAATAACGGGCTGCAAACTTAATCAGAAGCACTTTTCATATTTTCTGAAAATAGGTCTTAATGAATTTGCAGTTCTCGTATAAATATATTTTATGGTAAGATATTTTAAATATAATTCCAGATATGTATATTTAAACTTGATTTAAGATATATTTTAAAACTTCATTCAATTTACTCTGCAGAATATACGTTTGGTGTCAGCAAGTGTTTTTTTTTTTTAAAGAATTTATTACTTTGATTCAACATGGATGATTAAATCAAATGTATCTAATTGAATTTAACAATAATTTTATCAAAAGTGACAGTAAAGACATTTCAAATGTTACAAAAGATTTATATTTCAAATAAATGCTGAACGTTCTATTCATCAATGTATCCTGAAAAAAATGTATCACGGTTTCCATAAAAACATTAAGCAGCACAATATCATCAAAGTTGATGATAATAAGAAATGTATCTTGAGCACCAAATCAGCGTATTAGAATGATTTCTGAAGGATCATGTGACACTGACGACTGGAGTAATGACTGCAAAAAAATGTACACAGGAATAAATACCATTTTAAATAATAATATAATAGAAATTTGTATTTTCAAATTATAATAATATTTCACAATATTACCATTGTATGGTATTTTTAATAAAAATAAATGCAGCCTTGGTGAGCATGGCATCTTTCAAAAACATTAAAAAATCTCACCGACCCCAAATATTTGAATGATTGCGTAATATTATATTAAAAAGTCTTATCTTACACAACTTAGCTTCTCAAATAAATTTATATTGTTTTAAGGACGTTTAGATTTTGCTGTAAAACAAGACAAAATATTGATTAATAAACGGATTATTTTTATTTTAGTTTTATTTATTTTTGCAGTGGTTTTGTTCACTGTACCTGTCGCAGGCCAATTTTCTTACTGTCCCACATCTGTTTAAAATTCCAGAAGAATGGCTGTTCACATTTCTGACATGAGTCACTGTCAAGCCACTCAGGAGTCTGAGACACAAAACAGATGAGGACATGCTTAAACTATGTAAACAGACATATGTAACTAACATAAATACCACATGAGGCAAGCCCTATTGTACTAGACGCTTCATCCTTGCTCTACAAAGTATCTCTCTCACCTCTTGTCGTGTGACGTCCATGTTCCAGATAACTATTCCTCCATCTGAGCCACAGGAAATGAGCTGACGGGTGTGAGGAGCGTAACACAAACCCTGCACTTTATCACTGTCGCACACACACACACACACACACACACACACACACACACACACACACACACACACACACACACACACAAACACTCAAATATTAAGACCTGACAAGCGTGCTTTGCTTATTCTCATATCTTACATATAATACATGACAACAATTCATCTGTCCTACTTGTGTCCCTGCAGCTCAAAGGCTGTGCCTTTACGGCCTCCAATGTCCCACATGATGATTGAATGATCAGAACTTCCAGAGAATAAAACCCTTTGCACAGGATCCCAACACAGGGCTGTGACATTGCCTGCACACATATACACACACAGTCATCGTTGAAAGATTCAGATTCAGGAACGGCGCAAGTAATGGAATACATGTTTCCCTTATACAATATTTCTACTCAGGGGGGATGACAGTATTGTCATCCAAGCCACCAGGGGACACCATCCGCACTAAAATGATTGAAGGAGCTCATTTAAATGTTAAAGGGATAGTTCACCCAAAAATGAAAATGTGATGTTTATCTGCTTACCCCCAGGGCATCCAAGATGTAGGTGACTTTGTTTCTTCAGTAGAACACAAACGAAGATTTTTAACTCAAACCGTTGCAGTCTGTCAGTCATATAATGGAAGTGAATGGGAATCACGGCTTTGAGAGTAAAAAAAAAACATACACAAACAAAACCAAATTAAACACTGCGGCTCGTGACGATACATTGATGTGTAAAGACATGAAAAGATCGGTCTGTGCAAGAAACTGAACAGTATTTATATCGTTTTTTACCTCTGATACACTGCAATGTCTGAACTGCCCTGAGCACGTCCATGACAGCCGGCCCATGACACGTCGTCGTCTTCTTCTTCTTCTTGCTTTACGGTGGATCGCAGACTTATAAGTGCATTACTGCCACCTATCTCTCAAATGGACCATTGACACTCCTAATTGAGATTGTAGATAGAGTGTCAATGGTTCATTTGAGAGATAAGTGGTGGTAATGCACTTATAAGTCTGCGATTCACTGTAAAGCAAGAAGAAGAAAAATAAGTGCCACGTGCCGGCTATCGAGGACGCACTCAGGACAGTTCAGACATTGCAGTGCATCAGAGGTAAAAAAAAAACCCCGATACAAGTACTGTTCAGTTTCTTGCACAGACCAATCGTTTCGTGTCTTTACACATCAATGTATCGTCACGAGCCGCAGGGTTTAATTTGGTTTTGTTTGTGTATGTTTTTTTGACTCTCAAAGCCGTGATTCCCATTCACTTCCATTATAAGACTGACAGACTGCAACGGTTTGAGTTAAAAATCTTCGTTTGTGTTCTACTGAAGAAACAAAGTCACCTACATCTTGGATGCACTGGGGGTAAGCAGATAAACATCACATTTTCATTTTTGGGTGAACTATCCCTTCAACCCTTGGTACACTTTAGAACAAACAAGACTTGTTTGTTGGTTAATTTGCTTTTTTGTGCTGACCAACTGCTTTCCCTTTTTGCCATATTAATGATTAATGTATCAACCTATTTGCTGCTTGCTAAGATGCTTGTTTTCATGCTACCACAAGTCCAATTAAAGGGATAGTTCACCAAAAATAATTAAAAATAATCAGTAATTACTCAACCTCATGTCGTTCCAAACCTGTAAGACCTTCGTTCATCTTCGGAACACAAATTAAGATATTTCTGACAAAATTCGAGAGCTTTCTGACCCTGCATAGACAACAAGGGTACTACCACGATCAAGGCACAGAAACGTAGTAAGGACGTCGATAAAATGGTACATGTGACATCAGTGGTTCAACCATAATTTTGTCCATTATAGACGCATGCACATTGCGTTCCTATGTTGTAAACAAGGGAATCGCATGCGTGTTCTACGCCAGCAGCACCACAAAGTGCGCAAAAAGTATTCTCAAAGCTTCATGAAATTACGGTTGAACCACTGATGTCACATGGACCATTTTAACGACGTCCTTACTACGTTTCTGTTCTCTGATCGTGGTAGTACCCTTGCTGTCTATGGAGAGGCAGAGAGCTCTTGGATATAATCAAAAATATCTTAATTTGTGTTCTGAAGATGAACGAAGGTCTTATGGCTTTGGAACAACATGAGGGTGAGTAATTAATGACAGAATTTTCATTTTTGGGTAAACTATACCTTTAAGTATTTATTTTATGTACCTGTTTCAAGTGTGAATCTCTACATTTGGATTCAATAGACCATCTAATGGCAAAATGTATCTGGCTAAAGAGTGTATTTTATTGTGTGTCTATTTGTAATGTGCTGTTTGTGTACGCACTTGTGTGGCCTTTAAAGGTGGTGACCAGGCTGCAGTTGTCCTGCTCCAGCTTTAGGATTGTCACTTGACCGGAATGATCTCCAACGAAGGCATGTCTGGTTTCCACATCAAATCTTACACAGATTGTCAAGAAGCCAATGCTATATAACTTTTAAACCCCTCCTGAATGTCATCTATTGACACGATTACCGGAAATTGCACCAAAATGAATTTTTTACATTAATATATAAGACGTTTTCATTTAACCAAAAACAAAAATAAAGTTTCTTTAATTCATTTTGGATAATTTAACTTTTTATGTTCTTCAGGGCATTGTGTTGCAAGGTAATAAATTAAACCAGTCCTAGTAAAGTTTTTTTTTTTTTTGGCAACAAGCCACTTTAGGATATTTATGGTAATGGTGAAGTGTGTCCATACTGCTGACGTTAACCCCTTCTAGTTTATTTATGCTGTGTGCATGAAATAGACACTGACACGGTCAAAACGAGTCATCAGAGAAGCGCTAATACATTTAGAAAGCACATTCCTACAGCATTAAAGGGATGGGTCACCAAAAAAATTACAATTCGGTAATCATTTACTCATGTTGTTTCAAACCTGTTTGACCATCTTCTGCATAACATAAAAAAAGAAATTTTGAAGAATGTTGGTAACCAAACAGTTTTGATTACCATTGATTTCCATAATATGAAAAAATAAATAAAATAAAAATAAAAAATAATAATAAAATGTAATATAAAATAAAATACGGACATGTTTCTCAAAATAACTTTTCCAAAAATGTCATACAGGTTTGGAAAGACATGAGTGTAAGTAAATGACCGAATTTCCATTACCCCTTTATCTAATTACATTTCTAATATAAATTATACAAACTTAACATTTAAGTAAATTATTGGTGTTTTTGTTACAATTTTAAAGATGAGCAGTAATTTAAAGAAGCTTATTTCCTATAATAAAGCAAAAATAAAATCAGTCAAATTGACGCAAAGCAATATGAAAACACAGAGAGTGCAATGACTGATTTGTGACTATAAACTTGGAGGTTTTTGTGAGAAGTTTCATATCAGGAGTGGCGTATGAATGGATACTGTAGTCCAGACACCCATGCTGCGGTCTGGTATGTGCCCAGCTGCTGTCCGTTCTCTGAGCAGTGCCACGTAAAGCTCTTGTCCTGACCTGTGCTTAGAACCCACTCCATCTCTAAGACAAACAGCACCACGGTCACACCACCCTGATGAGCTAACACAAACAAAAGACAAGACACAATGAGCAGAGCAGGGAGGGATCACTTTAGCACATTCAAAAACACAACCAATTAAGCTCTCATATATATAAGTAAATAACAAGGCAGCAGACAGTCAAATAATCACAGAGGTGGAATTTCAGTAACAAAGGAGCCCCTTCACGTGCCACTTGAACTGAGATGCTACAGCGATCTGTCATGACACATTAAAGAGCCACAAAATGGCATTTCTTTTTGAAATTTCTTTAAAAATTACAAAAAGCTGGGACTATGTTTTATGCCTAAAGTAACCTTCTCTGTCTTGTCTGTCGGCGTGTTATCAGTTTCTCTTTGCTCTGCGATGTATTTTTCACTGCATGAGAACATGATGTGTGGCGTGAGAGCACCATGACTTGTCGGATGTAGAAACAGTAAAGAAGTCTTTGCGAAGGGTCAGTTATGTATATGAATGGAACTGGAATATGTATATCTTCTCTATGTTATAGAATAACATAAAAAATCAAGAAATAAACTAGTTAGATTCACTTAAAGGGATAGTTCAACCAGAAATACAAAAATATACAACTAAAGTTCCATCACCTTCTAAAAAAAAAAATGATCATTAATGCCCTTTGGCCATTTTCATTGCAAAAACCATACTTGAGTTACTTAAAATAGAAACCTATAAAATTTCCTAAAAGCTCTAAAATGTAATTTGGATAAATTGGATTCAAACCATTTTCAAGGATATCAACAAAATAAAAGAGTTGAAATATTACTTTATCTGACATATCAAATGGTAGGGAGAGATCGATTGTGATGCTTGAACATGTTTATATGAGTTATGTTAAGTTAGGAAAACAAACTTAATTCTTTGCAACTGCATTTGTGACTCACCCTGATATGTTCGTGCAGGAGTCATTTGGTTGTAGTCCTCCGATAACACAAACTCCTGGTAAGAGAAACGCCTGGCTTAATGAAGCTTAGTAATGTATCTGAGAACCTGCTAGTGACGTATTACTACATAGAAAGCAGGTGTGTGTAAGAACAGTGTTTAATTAACATACCGATACAGTGCCATTTTCCAAGCCTATAGAGATCCTCCTTGTCTCTGGGTTAAATGACATACATGAACACGCCACTGCAACATAAGACAAAGACAATGAGCATGAGATTCTATCCAACAAAATCCGTTGATCAGCATTTGACTATAAATAAACACCCACAGTCTACAATAGTTAACTAGAAAGCAAGCAAAAAAATGAGAAATGAAACTCCTGTCTGAATGGGAAAACAAGCTGAAGTTCATGCCCATACTGGTTTCACTTCACGCTTTTACTTTTGTAGTAAAATTCCTGTTAAGTTATGTGGTTGCATGTCCCATAATGTTTAGATCTGTTTTGCACTCAGAAAGCAGCACAGGACCGGTGTTGGACTGAGGACTCACCTGGCATTGTGTGAAAGACACTAGGCCAGTACTGACCACTGTCCCTCTTCAACCACACGCGGATTGTCCTAAAACAAATTGAAATAAATATTTAAATATAATAGATAATAATCCTGATTATAACATTTACAGACATGTATTTAACAGACACTTTCTTACAAAAGTGGCATGCAGTACAGTACACAAATTACCAGGACACACATCTCAGAATACATGTTGTTGGCTAAGATAAGTCCTAATCACCTTAACGGCAAACATAATAAGAACTAAACTTGGTTGTCACGTTAAAAACATTGCCAGGATCAGGCAGGTACTCAAAATTATAGGGCTGGTACAAAATGGTGGGCCATATATATTAAGTGTAGAAAAGATTTCTGTTTTGCTTTGCCAATTTAAATCTCTAAAAACAAAAATGATGAAAAAATGTTGGGGCTGTTAAAAGATTAAAATACTTTAAAACATTTCATATTTAGTTTTTTTTTCTACATAAAAACACCTTATCATATTTAGTTTGTTTCTAAAGAAAAAAAAAAGTGCAATTGTGCATGCATTGACATATTTCTGTACAATGCTCTTTTACTCACGCACACGTTCAGTCCTTCAAATGTAAAATATATGTAAAATAACATATTGTATACTTCCCCACACATTAGGGCATACTAAATAACTTGTGAGTTCTCCTCCTGACTGGTTACGGAAGTTGTCATGGGTCTGACATTGACATGACCTCTGGGGCTCTTTTAGAGTGCTTATTTGCATGAACATAAGGTGTGCTTGCAAAGCCAATCATATGACACGCATTACTTTGAGCTGCGAAACAATTCAATTGGAATTAAAGTGCTGAAATAAATAGTAATGACATTTCTCATATATATATATATATATATATATATATATATATATATATATATATATATATATATATATATATATATATATATATATATATATATATATATATATATATATATATATGAAAATAAATAAAGACACTGCACTGTTGTAGTCTACGTTGTTTTGCATGAAATATGAGGGCGCACTGCTGTGTTATTAACATATTATGAAATCTGTTCACACACAAAAAAAAGTTTAGATTGGTTTACTGAGTCCACTAATGGCACTTTCTGAATGTTTATTCTTTATTAAGATTGCAAGCCTACAAATCTACCAAGAGACTCCGTAATTGTTATCTTCACAATAATGCAGACTGTTTCCCCATATCACCGAACTGCATAGAAATCCAAAACAATCTAGAAAAAATCATAATAGCTTAACGAAATTTTGAGTCTCAGTGAAAGACCCTATGTAATTTGATTTGTGTATTGTCATTGATGATTTTACACATACCTAATTCTTCTGCCATTTCCCCTCCTTTTGTAAACGAGATTTTCCAGTTCATTCGCGAATGAACCGGAATTCCGCTTCGGATCTTTCAGATTCAAATCAGCGACTTTTTCATTTAAGGGGGTATTTGTTTGTATTTGTTCAGTAGGGTACTAATGAAATACTTAACAGCCCGGTCCTGAATGCTTTCTGTTGGTTTTTATCAGTTACTGAAGGCAAGAAAAGGTAGTCACGCGTTTCAAAGGGGACGCTTCAGTGAACGACATTGATTCAGTGAACGACATTGATTCAGTGAACGACATTGATTCAGTGAACGACATTGATTCAGTGAACGACATTGATTCAGTGAACGACATTGATTCGTTCACTTAAACGATTCTTTTAAAAACATCGATTCGTTCACGAACTATAACCACTCGCATAATAATAACCACAGGCAAATGCTCGCTTTACAGTACGCGCAAACCCATTTTTAATTGAATGATCCTCAATTTGCACTCTTTATGTGATGATAACTGGGGATTCCACTTTATTCCTCCGAATATCGTTTATTACACCAAAACAAAAAAGGATAAATGTGTCTATGTATCGTGTATGTCACATGCATTTTATATAACAAGCCATTTATTAATGTGCACTGTACAAATAAAGTGCTTTGAATGTATTCGGCACTGTAATTCTAATAGCCTAATTGTTGTGGGTTTCTACGAGTGCTGACCTGTCTTGAGATACGCTGATAACCCCGTCCTCTTTGGGGATGATCACAGCCGTATTCACCACATCTTGGAAACCCTCAATCTTACTCAGCAGGACGGGCTTTCGTGTCTGCGGACGGGGCTGGATCTCTGCCGCCATGGCGCTGTAGTTACTCCGTCACCCGAGTCCTCTCTCGGCAGCATAACACGCTGAGCGCAGGTCGGTTCAGACTCACTGCAGGCGGTCAGGGATGCTGCAGGTCAGCTGATTAGCTCGCACACAGGCCCGTGCTGGTCTCACTCAAACACGATCTCTATGCCATGTTCTCTAAAGCCATGCGCGTGTTCTCCTCTCGCTCTCCACGTACACAGACGATCCGCCTCTTGAATGAATCACAGATGCATGCGTTTGAGATGTGCAGGCTTGACTTTGCCGAACACCCTATTTGTAGAACCGGAAGTTGAACGTCATTTCTTTTTCCGTTTGATTGCCATTTGTGCATGAACAAAGGTTCACAGCGTTTGTTCAGTTGAAACAATTAAATTAACAATGTATGCCAGTTAAGTCTATATTGTTTTCTTCTCTTTTTTCCTGAATACTTAAACTTTTTTAACGAATGCTTGGTTCTCAACAACAAAACCACGGAGTGGAAATTGTTCTATTTATAGTTCGGCCTTTTCATGTGCAGACAGACATCACAGAACTATTGTAGGTTTTGCATTGCTTTACTAGTATATTCCTTACCAGTTTTATATGACACATCATTTTGCAGATTATGTGACCAATAAACATGCCATTGTATGCACTATATTATTATTATTATTGTTATTATTATTAGAGGTTCCTCATATTGCTTGGGTAGGTTACATGTCAAAGTGCTAATACTCAGACCAATAATGCGAACTGGCAATAAATCAACTGGCAAAGAAACGAGTCTTTTCTTGATGCATTTGCTGCTTTCATTGACTGGTTATAAACCCTGTGAAATATATGGGATTTGAAATTGCATACACACACAGCACCTGCACAGTACCAGCACCTAATTTAATTAGCTTATTTGTGTGTGTGTGTGTGTGTGTATGTGTGTACATAGGCCTACTTGTGGTGTTTTACATATAGATTTTGCAACATCAAAAACTTAATTAAACTGCTTCTTACTCTTAATATAAAAGTACATAGGGATTTATTGATATTGATCTGAGCTTCAAAAAAAAAAACACAAAAAACTTTGGATCATTTTTTTGATCGTTTGCGTTCTGCAGAAAAAGAGTCTTTTATGCCAACAAATAGTAATGTATGACCTATCTGAGAAAGAAAGATTTTGTTTTCCTCTTAGAAATAATAATAAAACAATAATTTAAAAATATGAATTTTTCAGAGAGAGATTTTACTGGAACTCTTTGTTGAATGGACAAGTGATTTGCTGGGAAATGTGTGGTTATTACCAGAGGTTTATTAGAAATAAGGTTTTAAAAAGAAACAAAAACTCATTTAATCTTATACACAGATTTATCTTTATTTACAACAAATCATTAATTACAGAAATTAAAAAAGCATAAATATAAATTGTACTTTCTGTAATAACTATCATAAAACCACTTTGCGATTATTTGGCGTTGTACTAAAAATACAGAATATTATACAGAGAATGAAAAGTGATTTTATTTAATTCACTTTTATTTCTGACCAAGTTTCACATTCATAAACGCAAATGTACTAATAAAAACAACTTTATGGTTTTGTTGGCTTAAGTAAGGCTGCACGGCTAAAGATTGTATACTTATTCTGATTTTTATATTTGGCACTTTTTAAAAAAAATTTATGCAGTCGTTTTCTCCTTGTTGTTTTGTATGCATTGTGTTTAATGTTCATTGTACGTAGATTTGAACGTAAGTGCATGTATACATTTTTTTCAATAATAATAATATAAATCATTAGGTCTACAAATGCGCATTGTCCCTTTCAGCCTCTTTTTTTTTTAGAATATGCTAATCACTCATTTTCAGGTGCCAATCAGTTGAGGCGTTTTGACGCACAGTGCTCCGGCAGCGCTCAGGGGGCGGAGTCAAGCGCTGAACGCAGAATAAAACCACCGCAGCCCGCGAGCAGACCTCAGTGTGAGGAGAATCATGGACGTAAACTAAACAGAAAGTTACCATGATAAAAGTTAGGCATTTCTTTCAAATTACAGCAACAACACTCGTTTCCCTTGTAAATCAACAACCTTTCCCCCCCAGGGTCTGAGGTTTGCTTAAGTTTACAAGGCATCGCTCTTTCAACACTAACTACAGTTACACTCTGACAGAAAGAATGCGCGAGTCAGTTAGCATTAGCCGGCTAGCAGCGTGCTGACAGCAGCGACAGGAGGCGAACAAAAGATTGCTCTGCATTTGTCAGCTTGCACTGACATCCGGTCCATGTAGAAGGGGCGATTATCACCACAATGCCCGTGTTACTTTTCCTGATAGACACGTCCGCCTCCATGAACCAGCGCTCCCATCTGGGCACTAGCTATCTGGACATAGCGAAGGGCGCAGTTGAGACTTTCCTGAAGGTAAATGAACACACACCTCTGCTTCACACCCTCACTTTACTGAAAACTTACAAAAAAAACTGCGTTTCCGTTCGCTTTTCTCCACAGCTGAGGAGCAGAGATCCGGCCAGCAGGGGAGACAGATACATGTTAGTGAGTTTCGAGGAAGCACCGGCTGGAATTAAGGTACAAACTCTTTTATTCCTTTCCAAACCTGATTTATTTCACTCCAGACACTCTCAGCGCTCAAAACACCACGGCTAAATTTGTAGTGTGAAAACATTCTGTCCAGCATAAATTTGTGTGTTTAAACATGGCCGACATTTTGTTCAGTGTGGCAGCAGAGAGCTCTATGTGTGTGTGTGTGTGTGTGTGTGTGTGTGTGTGTGTGTGTGTGTGCGCGCGCGCGTGCGCGTGTGCTTGAGAAAAGAGAGACGAGGGGCTAACCTAACTTAGTTTTCCCACCCAGAGAGAGTGAGGACTTTTCTGCCCTCTACATTAATACCCCAAATCAAATTTCAGATCACGCTGTCTGTCTGAAGAATTTTGATGTGAGGATCTCTTAAAAGGCATAACTAATCATTTTCTGTGCCTTGATATTTCAGGCTGGATGGAAGGACAGTCACGCCACTTTTATGACTGAGCTGAGGAACCTGCAAGCAGTTGGATTGACATCAATCGGCCAGTCTTTACGGACCGCTTTTGATTTGCTCAATCTCAATAGATTAGTTTCCGGGATAGACAACTATGGACAGGTATGTTATAAACCAGGGACTGGTATAAAGTCTATGGCATAGCCCCATGAGCCCATCCCCAACACATCACAGTTAAATAAGCACCCAATATGCTCACACTGTGCCAACACAATCCCAAGAGCCCCTGGTGACACGCAGTAGTAACAACTAAACTGCATCTTGGATGCAAATAAGGGTAATGACGAACTGAAAAGCAGGTCTTGTAGTAGGCGCTGGTAATGCTTTTTTTCCGTGCTTTCTTTTGAAAAAATTTCTAGTTCTTTGTTGTTGTTTTTTAAGGACAGTTCTTGTATTTCTGCATGTTGAGCTGTGAAAGTTCAACAGATTCAACATTACCTCACATAGATGTAATGATAAAAGTTATTTGTATATTTTGATCACTCATGGAAGATTAATTTTATTACATTTTCACTTTTTTTCAATCAAATATGAGTGGTTCGTGTCCATGCATGATTCTAGGGTGTTCTGGCTGGTTTCCAGGGTGTTATTATGCAGATAGTATACTAAATGTTCTTATTCGTTTTAAGCACGTTACTGTCTTCACTTGATGGCATATATATATGCCAATTAATTACATCTAATTATATCACCTGTCATGTAATTAAATTTTTTCACAGCCCTGATTCCTTTACCATTTACATTTACTGTGGCTTTCGCAGGTGAAATCCAGTCATTGCAATAGAAATCTGCATGATCAGGAATTTTTCAGAGATTTTGAACTTTTTATTTTTATTTTTTTAGATTTAGACAGAAAAGGAGTCTCTGATATATGCCATGGTTATATGATTTAGATTATATATACTGTTCCTACGTTTATTATTGGCATGTAATGGAGCTGCATGTAGTGACATGACACAAGAAAAACGGGTCATTAAATCTTTCCTCTGCCTGTGGTAAATTTAGATACAAACTCTCTCCTTATATTATTGTGAATACTTAGTAATGGATCTCTCTTGGTTTCTGGTTCACGTATTTGTTTCAGAAATAAATTCATCCATAAAACGGCACTGTGCTGATGATATGATTAAGATTAATAATTATTGAAAGAGCAGAGCATTTTAATAATTATGTATTATTTTATCAGTGCATATGTGCCATATTTTTGGTTTGTGTAATAAAAGCAGTTTAACTACCTTATAGTTAACATCAAAAACAGTGGGTGTGTTTCAAGCTATGCTTTTCTCTAATGAGCTCCACTGCTGGTGCTCAGTTTTTTTTATGGTTATATTGTCTTGTCTTTTATAGGGTAGGAACCCTTTTTTCTTGGAGCCTGCTATCGTTGTGGCCATAACTGATGGCAGCAAGCTGACCAGCAGTTCTGGTGTACAAGACGAGGTGGGTTATTTGTCAGTATGGGCCGGACTTTAAGGATTTCCTCTGTGATGGCCATCCTGTCTAGTCATGAGTTTCCTATTTTGTTTTGTACTTGCCATTTCCTGCTTGTTCTTTCTCCTTAAACTTTTCCTCTTGATATAGTTCACTCCTTCCTTTTCATATCTAACATCCATTGTTCTCTTTGACAGAATGACTTGCAGATCTGTAAAAGTAGCTGATAAAATTAGCAATAGTCAATGTATCCTACAGATTTTTTTCCCCCAGGGATTTTTCCATTTATATGCTGACATATGAATGAATTCATTCTCTTTCTCTGCTCCAGTTACATTTGCCCCTGACAACACCGTTGCCTGGCAGTGAGCTGACCAAAGAGCCCTTCCGATGGGACCAGCGACTCTTCTCTTTAGTGCTCCGCATTCCAGGCCACGCCTCTCCTGACCCTGAACCAATAGGTGGAGTTCCACTTGACCCATCCCCTATTACGCCCATGTGTGAGGTCACTGGGGGTGTGTATGCATTTTAACTACTTATAAGTGAACATTTTATTTTTTGATAAGTTGCATAAAGTATAAGAAATAAAAGGTATAACAGGAAATATAACTGTTGTCTGATGGCAGCAGTTCAGATTCAACCCTAATAACGAATCTCTCTGTAGTCATGAGATCGTGAATGGCTACAACCGTTCTTGACTCACCAATTTGTGTTTTATGCATGCAAAAAATCTGCATTTCACACAAGTATTGGGTGCTTTAATAATAGAGTTGCATATATGTGACATCACTGCATGATTACGTGAGCAAACGGTCCAAAAGAACCAGGTTTCGGAAAATAATCTTAACACGAAGAATTAACATCCCTACTATATAGCCCCTCTGCAAGAATTTGCCAGAAGTTGAGAGAGAATTGTTCATGAGCAAGCATGTAAGATCACACGATTTTTGTTTCTCTTTTGTCTTTTTTGCGTTTAAAATAACATTTAGAATTGGATATTTATAGGTTTGAGGTTACAGAGTAAATTTAGACTGCTCTTTAAAAAGCTCTACATGCCCTGCTGAGTAAATGTCAGGTCGTACCTGTCGGGTGGTGTTTAGGTGCTGTGAAATGGTGTTCGAATTGTGAATTGAAGAGAATTGCTGGTTTGTGGTTAAGGGCAGATTCTGCTGGACTCGTGTGTGCTGACTAATACAGCTGTGTAATAGAGACGAGCTGAACTTCACTATAAAGAGAGGAACAACGTCTGTCCTCGTTCTGATAAAATACTAAACACAATAGAGCAGCTGCTGTGTAGTGTGTGTGTGTGTGCATGCATATGTGAATAGCTGTGGCCTGCCAATGAACTGGCCAGAAAAAAAAGGCCACAGCAAATGGTTTCATCTTAAACCAGACGGTATTAAGTTACTTTAAACATGAATAGTTGTGGATAAAATGTACATGTAAGCACTTATGTTAAAGCTCACATGTCAGATACAATTGCTAAGTGTCTTTTGATGGTGTTTTTTCTGCTGTGTGTTTAGGCCGTTCATACAGCGTATTTTCCCAGAGAATGCTGAACCAGTGTCTGGAGTCTCTGGTGCAGAAAATCCAGAGTGGTGTGGTCATTAATTTTGAGAAGACTGGACCTGATCCTCCACCTACTGAAGGTAAAGGAGGTCCTGGTTTTTGTAGTTATATTTTCAGTAGTATTTCAGTAAAGTGCATATTAATAAAAATAACTGCTATTTTTTTTTAAATTTTGGTTGTGACCAATATGGATATATGGTGGATATAGATGGATACTTCATAAATCCAATGGTGCAGATTACTATTTTAGTATTCAAACGTGAACACTATTCAGCCACAGAAGACTTTATATTACACAGTAAAAATACAGTAAAAAAAATTGAGAAATTATTAAAATTTAAAAGTTTTCCATTTTAATATATTTTAAAATGCAACTTATTCCTGTGATTGCAAATCTGAATTTTCAGCTTTTTGTAACAATTTCAAAGTCTTTGTCATGTTTGATCAATTTAATAATGAATAAAAGTATTACTTCCTTTTCAAAAACAAACAAAAAACATATTGATCCCAAACAAACATTTGAATGGTATGCTTGGAGTGTATGCTTTACAAAAAGTTTAAACCAGGCCATTAATAATGACGCTACTTTTTTTGTTTTACCCAGATGGCCCAATAGAAATGAAGTATGGACCTCAATCATGGCACAGCTGTCATAAGATGATCTATGTCAGACCCAACCCTAAAACCGGTGTTCCTGTTGGTCATTGGCCTATCCCGGAGTCATTTTGGCCTGACCAGAACTCTCCTACTTTGGTATTTAAAAAAATTTTCAGTACGCTCTACCATCTGTTCAGTCTGTTTTATATCCAATGTAATGTGTATATGTTCTGTTGGTTTTTCTAGTGTAATGAAAACTTCTAATCCAGGGGTGCCCAAACTCGGTCCTGGAGGGCCGGTGTCCTGCAGAGTTTAGCTCCAGCTTGCCTCAACACACCTGCCTGGAATTTTCTAGTATGCTTAGTTAAGACCTTGATTAGCTGCTTCAGGTGTGTTTGATTGGGGTTGGAGCTAAACTCTGCAGGACACCGGCCCTCCAGGACCGAGTTTGGGCACCCCTGTTCTAAGCCATGCAAGTGTACTGTCTGCTCATTTGACTCTGTCCCTCTGCAGCCTCCACGTGCAGCTCACCCGCAGGTGAAGTTTTCATGTGTTGATTCGGAGCCCATGGTGGTGGATAAAGTGCCCTTTGACAAGTACGAACTAGAGCCTTCTCCGCTCACTCAGTACATACTGGCAAGGAAATCACCACACACCTGCTGGCAGGTACTGCTCGTATCAATCTTTTAAGCACATTTATACACACTGGTCAGGTTACATGTAGGCTGTATGTTCTCTCAGACTGCACTAACTTGCTAGTGCAAGTTGTTAATTACTGTTTTATATGTTCTCAGGTTTTTGTGTGTAACAGTGCTAAATACGGAGAACTCGGGCAGCCGTTTGGTTATGTGAAGGCCAGCACAGCTCTTAACTGTGTCAACCTGTTTGTCATGCCCTATAACTACCCTGTGGTGCTGCCTTTGCTTGGTAAGCTTCATTAGTAAATCTAATTTATCATATGGAGGTATGAAAGGAATAATTCATAAAAAGAATTGGTCGGTTTTTCTCTAGTTCTGTCTTGTCTTTAAAGGTCCCATATTGTCAAAACTGAAATTTCCTGGCTTTTTTCATGATAACCGAGGTCTAAGGGTTATGTAACTACCATATAAGTTTCAAAACAGTCAATCCACAGACAAATGCACACAGCCTGCATAAAGTAGCTGTGCCTTTTCACGAGCCGTTGTGACTTCCCTAAAAAGGTGATGTCAGAACTACAGTCGGCAACAACAACAAACATGTCGAGAAAACGCTGTTCAGTCGATGGATTTTAGGAAACTACATCATTGCACAGGCTACCCAGCTAGGGTTGGGCCGATAGACGATGCCATCGTCCGTCACCGATGGCTGATAGACTTCACGATGTTGAGCCGGCATCATGATCCTCCCATCCCCCCCCTCTCCCTCATACCACCCGCAATCCGGCCGCATCCCAATACCGTGTTCGGAAAGAAAATGACTTGTACTACGGAACCCCTAAAGTTAATCAATACTAGATGAGAGGAAAATATATATTTCAATATTTTCTCTTGCAGTTATATCATTGGGTAATTATACGGTTTAAATTGCGGGCATCAGGCAGGGAGCCGCTATTATGCCTGGCATTGAAACTGCTTTTGAATGCACAATTTTTGTTTCACTTTCACTTTCGAGATTCGCGATCGCACGTACTTCGTTTATATTATGGAGTTGCAGTACTTACCACACATTTTACAAGAGTAGATGTTTGTCAGTGGTGCTCAGGATCTGCAATTCACCATCGTTCTCAGTCACCTCTCCTTACTTCCTTACTCTGGTAAGTGAAATTTTATGTACTGTAATATAACGGGCATTATGTAATGTCCGCAAACCGTTAGTAAACTTCTAAACTTCTTTGTTACATTATGGAGATAGCATAATCTGAAAATATAGTTTGTAAATGGTTATGCAATGCTAACGTGTTGCTAACTTGATGCTGATGTGTTGTATCAGTAGCAAAGCAATAGTTACATAGATTACTGCATTCGGTTTTTAAAAAAAAAATTGGTAATTACCGTTCTGAAACATCCTGTTGTAAGCGCATTTGATGAGGTGGTTGGTTGTCCTACTTTGGTATTTAAAAAAATTTTCAGTACGCTCTACCATCTGTTCAGTCTGTTTTATATCCAATGTAATGTGTATATGTTCTGTTGGTTTTTCTAGTGTAATGAAAACTTCTAATCCAGGGGTGCCCAAACTCGGTCCTGGAGGGCCGGTGTCCTGCAGAGTTTAGCTCCAGCTTGCCTCAACACACCTGCCTGGAATTTTCTAGTATGCTTAGTTAAGACCTTGATTAGCTGCTTCAGGTGTGTTTGATTGGGGTTGGAGCTAAACTCTGCAGGACACCGGCCCTCCAGGACCGAGTTTGGGCACCCCTGTTCTAAGCCATGCAAGTGTACTGTCTGCTCATTTGACTCTGTCCCTCTGCAGCCTCCACGTGCAGCTCACCCGCAGGTGAAGTTTTCATGTGTTGATTCGGAGCCCATGGTGGTGGATAAAGTGCCCTTTGACAAGTACGAACTAGAGCCTTCTCCGCTCACTCAGTACATACTGGCAAGGAAATCACCACACACCTGCTGGCAGGTACTGCTCGTATCAATCTTTTAAGCACATTTATACACACTGGTCAGGTTACATGTAGGCTGTATGTTCTCTCAGACTGCACTAACTTGCTAGTGCAAGTTGTTAATTACTGTTTTATATGTTCTCAGGTTTTTGTGTGTAACAGTGCTAAATACGGAGAACTCGGGCAGCCGTTTGGTTATGTGAAGGCCAGCACAGCTCTTAACTGTGTCAACCTGTTTGTCATGCCCTATAACTACCCTGTGGTGCTGCCTTTGCTTGGTAAGCTTCATTAGTAAATCTAATTTATCATATGGAGGTATGAAAGGAATAATTCATAAAAAGAATTGGTCGGTTTTTCTCTAGTTCTGTCTTGTCTTTAAAGGTCCCATATTGTCAAAACTGAAATTTCCTGGCTTTTTTCATGATAACCGAGGTCTAAGGGTTATGTAACTACCATATAAGTTTCAAAACAGTCAATCCACAGACAAATGCACACAGCCTGCATAAAGTAGCTGTGCCTTTTCACGAGCCGTTGTGACTTCCCTAAAAAGGTGATGTCAGAACTACAGTCGGCAACAACAACAAACATGTCGAGAAAACGCTGTTCAGTCGATGGATTTTAGGAAACTACATCATTGCACAGGCTACCCAGCTAGGGTTGGGCCGATAGACGATGCCATCGTCCGTCACCGATGGCTGATAGACTTCACGATGTTGAGCCGGCATCATGATCCTCCCATCCCCCCCCTCTCCCTCATACCACCCGCAATCCGGCCGCATCCCAATACCGTGTTCGGAAAGAAAATGACTTGTACTACGGAACCCCTAAAGTTAATCAATACTAGATGAGAGGAAAATATATATTTCAATATTTTCTCTTGCAGTTATATCATTGGGTAATTATACGGTTTAAATTGCGGGCATCAGGCAGGGAGCCGCTATTATGCCTGGCATTGAAACTGCTTTTGAATGCACAATTTTTGTTTCACTTTCACTTTCGAGATTCGCGATCGCACGTACTTCGTTTATATTATGGAGTTGCAGTACTTACCACACATTTTACAAGAGTAGATGTTTGTCAGTGGTGCTCAGGATCTGCAATTCACCATCGTTCTCAGTCACCTCTCCTTACTCTGTTTATGTGGTAAGTGAAATTTTATGTACTGTAATATAACGGGCATTATGTAATGTCCGCAAACCGTTAGTAAACTTCTCACATATTTTGTTACATTATGGAGATAGCATAATCTGAAAATATAGTTTGTAAATGGTTATGCAATGCTAACGTGTTGCTAACTTGATGCTGATGTGTTGTATCAGTAGCAAAGCAATAGTTACATAGATTACTGCATTCGGTTTTTAAAAAAAAAATTGGTAATTACCGTTCTGAAACATCCTGTTGTAAGCGCATTTGATGAGGTGGTTGGTTGTCACCTGTCGTAGCCGATTGGGGGTCTGACCTGCTCAAACGGCATTCTGGCATTCTACAAGAATATTGGGAAATATATGCGAATATTGGCATTCAACAAATCTGACATTCCGGCTCAAACATGTAAGGCCGGAAAACATTTCCCTCAGCAGTGGCCATTACAGGTGTTTCTACTTTTCTATTTGCCCCTGCAGGCTACAGCATACATGACCCTAGTTACCTGTGGTTGGCCTGGCCGTGCGTCACTCAGAATACAACAGGCCAATCAGAAGAGAGGCTCATGCATATTAATTAGACAGGCCAAAATCGACCTGTTCTAAGCAGAGCTCCTGAGATAGGAGCTGTAAAAATATATTTAGATAGTTTTTGGTACTTATCCTGCAAATATATATTCTTAAGGACATCAAAACCTAAAATAAAACTCCAGAAAGCTGTATAATACGTGACCTTTAAAATCTTTGCAATTAGTTTGTTTGATATTTTATTCCACCAAACTAGAATAAAACTAGCCACCAGTTTTCTTTGAATGTTAATGGATCTAACTGTCATATATAACACTGTTTATCATTTATAGATGACTTGATTACTGTGCATAAGTTCAAGCCTCCAGCAAAGTGGCGACAATCTTTTGAGAACTATCTTAAAACAGTCCCACCCTACTATATCACTGTAAGTAATGGAATCAGTAATTAATTTTGACACTACAACATTGTGATTGTATCTTTTGGAATGCATTCAAGTTATTTTGTGTTTTGCTTAATCCTGATTCACGCAGGCCCTGCGGAAAGCACTAAGAATGATGGGAGCTCCAAACCTGTTGGCTGACAACATGGAGTGCGGTCTGAGCTATAGTGTTGTGTCTTATCTCAAAAAGCTCAGTCAGCAAGTATGTTCTAACATAGTTTGTTTTTATAGTCTTTATTCTTAAACGTGCTTCATGAAGTTTATACTGTGTACATTACAGGCAAAGATCGAGGCAGACAGAGTTTGTGCATCAGTAGGAAAAAAGGCAGCACTTGAAGGTGGGATTAAACTTCGCTGCAGAAGCGCCGCCCTCTCTCTGGCACACAGGAAGGATTTCACGCAGCTGTTGAACAGTATCATGGGAGATGGGCCAGCTCTGCCAATGGAGGCAAACACCAAGGAGTTTGCTGGCTTTCAACTAGCTGCTCTGAATAAAGTACGGATATATACAACTGTATATACAGTACACCTTGTGAATGTTTTGTACTGTTTTCATGCGGTCAAAACCACAAAGATGTACACAAAGATGTGAGATTAATATTTAATGTTGTTTATTTTGAGGGCTGGAATTTAATACAAGTGCTTTACATATGGCACATTTGCAGTTTAGAGTCAAGTTTTTGTGCCTAACCAACTATTCCAACAGGACACAGTTGAGCAAATCATCCATGTTCAGTTCTCACTAAATCCAGATCACTTATCACTTATCTCCTGTTTCCTTCTCTTTTTGCACAGGCATTTAAACCGCAAGGACTGCGGAACCCCTATGATATCCCAAGATCTCATCTGCTAGACCAGCTGAGCCGCATGAGGCGGAACCTTCTGCACGCCAGCATCTGTATTCTGAAAGGTCAAGATCAAGGTAACGCTCGGACAGCCATGAATGGTTATTGATTTTCCTAAAGCAGTTTACAGAGTATCTGGGTTATTTGCTCAATTAAATTTAGCTTCTGGTTTCCAAATGAATTGTGAGCCGTTTTATCTGATATGGTTATGCTGTTACATGGTACGTTTTGAATGTTATTTATGTTTTTATAATAAATATTTTTCTAGATCAGCTGCACAGTATTCCTATAGCTCAGATGGGCAACTATCAAGATTTCTTGAAGCATTGCCCATCCCCTCTGAGAGAAGCAGACCCCGATCAGCCTAAACGTTTGCACACCTTTGGTAACCCCTTCAAATTGGACAAGAAGGTACCTTTAGATCTCTGAATTAAAAAAAAAAAAGAAACCATAATAAAGATTTGACTTTCAGGCAAATAACTTTGTCTCTCTGTGTCAGGCAATGATGGTAGATGAGGCAGATGAATTTGTTACTGGCACTCAAGGCAAAGGCAAACGTCCTGGAGAATCAAGCAGTCCTGCTGGGGGCGGGGCCCCCAAACGCAGACGCTGTATGTCTCCTCTGCTTCGGCTGGGACGAGCATATACACCTCCCAAAACACCACCTAGAAGTAAGTAACCAGCACACAAAGGCAGAATATAACCCTTTAGTAGCAGGTCATTCAGAAATTAAAATCCTTTCATTTACTCACCCTTATTCTGTGAGCGAAACTTTGAATCTTCAGTTTTATGCATGTTTCATATCTGATTCAACACAGATCCAGATAATGATGAGACCGAATTGGGCAATCACATCAACAACCATCTCGAGTCATACCGCAACTCGGACAAGGAGCCGAGTCCTGCACTCGAGTCTGAACTGATCCAGCAGAGGAACCTCCTTCAGCTGGATGAGGTCGAGAAACAGGAAAACAGAGTGCAGGAGAACGGCCAGTCCAGCGATAGTGAGTTTTCTCTGGGCAGCGAGGGTGAAGAGGAGGCCCCACACCGCTACCCTTCCCCCTGCCAACTGAAGAAGATCAGAAACCAAGAGAGCCAGGAACTGAACTCTGAACTCCGAGTACTCATCACCAAGGAGATCAGGAAGCCTGGCAGACGTGAGTCACAGCGCACATATACATGTGCAGATGTCTGCTACTTGTCTCTCATTTCCTCTCCTGATGCTCTTTCCTGGGTGGTGTCCAATAAGTGAAGGAGGGGTGACCAACCACAAACGCTTTGTCTTGGGCCTTGTGAAATAAACTGGCCATGCTTGCTTTTGCTACATGTGCAAATCTGTAACATTGTTACAGCTGGTTTTTATTTGTCATTTTTATTTTTACATTGTAATAAATATTACAGGGTTTTGGAAATTAATTTGTTCTTGTGGTTTTACAGTTGTTTTTTGTCATTGCTCATAACACCATACATCAAACCTTTCTTCTCACCCAATGGCCTTTTTTTTTTTTTTTTTTTTTTTTCTTTTCTCTTTTGTCTTAATGCAGGTTATGAGAAAATCTTCTACCTCCTCAAGCAAATCCAGGGCAGTTTGGAAACGCGTCTGATCTTTCTGCAGAGCATAATCAAAGAGGCTGCCAGGTATACTCCAGATTCAAATGCTGATTTTTCAAGTAGATGCTAACTCTACATACTGATATTTGAAAGGTTAAAGCCCCAAGTATACTTTTTTTTTTTTTTATTTTTTTTTTTAAAGCATTCACAACTCTAGTCTAAATGAGTTTAAATATTTATTTATTTGTTTGGGGTGTAACAATACACACGTATTCATATTGAACCGTTTGGTACAAGGCTTTTAGGTTCGGTAAACATTACAAACCGCAAACGATTTGATTCGTTGGACTAATCCGATTACATTTGGAAAAGAAAATCGCTTAAAGTGTGTGAAACATCACACACTATCTATTATCTGTGCTATCAAATGGACTATACTTTCAGTTATGTGTTCAGCTATACATGTATAAGAAGCATTCAGACCTGAAGTATGTCTTGATGTGCAAACCCAAAATACTGCTTTCATTAATATAAATAACCCCATGTTGTTTTCATGGACAAAGCTCTCTAATTACTTATCAAATTACGTGTGTGTGTGTGTGTGTGTGTGTGTGTGTAGGTTTAAGAAAAGGGTCTTAATTGAGCAGCTGGAGAACTTCTTGGAGGAGATTCACTTAAGAGCCAACAGCATGAATCATCTGGACGGTTTCTGAGCACTCCATCTGTCCTACTTGAAGGACTCGCGCACATATCTGCACTATTTATGTAATGTTATTTTGGACTTGTGTGTCTCCAGTCTTTATCAGTATTGAAGCTGATGTTATCAATGAGGACTTGATGGGTTGTCGCTAAACCTCAGGATTGGGAGAAATGGGAAAAGTTGCTCTTATAACAAATGGTCATGCGCACGCACTGCTCTTTCTTTTATTTTTTGTTTTAAGGCATTTTTTCCAAATTTAAATGTGCCAAAGAGAATTGGTTGGCATTGGCTTCCTCGTTTGCGTTTTTGTATCCCCCCCCCCCCCCCCCCCCCCCGCACCACAAACGCCACTCAAACAAAAGTCAGCTGCTCTTCAGAATTCCCCTTTATATGATAATGTCTCATCAGACAAGACGGATGATTTTCTGGAAATCACATTTGTTTAGGTTGGTTCTCTCTTAATAAAGCAACTAAATCAGCAATATTCTACACCAATAAAAAGGTGAGTTACCAAGCAATTCTTTAAAGTTGGAGGTTTGAGTGACTTGGAGGTTTTGTAATTATATGTAGACTTGCACACTCCAAAAGTCAATTGTTCTTTGTTATATAACTCATCTCAGGAATGATGTTGCAGAAGATTTGGCAGCAGTGGAACATCTTTCTGGAATTTTGTTTTCCCAATATTCTTAAAAAGCTCTTTCTCGTTTCACAAAAGTGTAGTTTTTTTTTAATCTATAAAAACAAATTTGCCACTTTTATTTTTAAACCACCCAGCATTATTAAACATGGCTTCAAGCAACTGTTTTGCCTTTAGCAAAAGACCTTCTGTAGCATGCCATGTGGTTTTCAGACCACAGAACCATGACAAACTTCTGTGAACTTTTGCTCTCTTGACTAAAAATTGCAAACGACCGTTCTGCACAGAGTAACCCCGTTTGATTTACAGAAGCAACAACCGGAAGGATATAATAATGAAACACCCAAACTATGTAAAGTTGGTACTTAATCATTCAGGATGGAGTTTAGAGCCACTTATTCATTGACATGGGAAGTTGCTGCTAATGTATTCCTACATTACTGCCAAATATCCATTAATCCTTAGCTCATTTTTTTTTTTTTGGTCTGTCTTTTGTGTATCTCACCCTCTTAACCCTGCACCCTAATGTAGGGACCAAATCTTTGCCATATGTTACCGATAAAGGAGAAAGGCTTCTTTAAAAAGTATTTTATTATACTGTATATATGTACATGGTGACATTGAAAATATTATTTAAGAACGTTTTGGTGGAAAGCCTTTTTTTGTATGTATTTGAATAAAGTATTTTACACTGTGAATAGTCATGTAAATAAGTGACATTTTTCTGTCATTAATTTCTCAGTGGCACAATGACATTAAAAAAGATTGCAAATCTTACCGTGTTCATTGTGTTTTCTATATACTTAAACCCATCAGTTTGCAGGGATAAAGATCGAAGTGGCTTGTCATGTTTTTTTGGCTATTGCTAAACCATAGACTGATGAAGCGGACAGCTGTAGCTACTTGGGTAGTTTTGGTTCTAGACCTTACAAATTTTCAAACGTTATTAAATGTGTGGCTCAGTACTAAACGGAATACTTATTTCTGAGATCCATGAAATTAGTAACTGATGGTTACTAAACATTTCCATCAGAATTGAGGAAATTTATCGAGGGTAGATGGGGAAAAAAATGACAGCAGACACTTTGAAGTGCAAAAACCCTGATGTAATAAAATTTTATTTACAGATCTGTACAAAAGTCAGATATCCCTCTGACCCCCCACCCATGAGGGAGGAGGGGTGTGTTGAGTTGGCAAAATCATACAAATGTATATTAACACAAGTCTCCTGTGTGTGTTTGTCATTGGACCTCGTTGTGATTGCATGTATCATCTCAAGACATCTCAGCTGGATTCAGAACTCGACCTATAAACAGCAATGACCCTGTGGAGTAAAAACCTACAAATTAAACTGATTCTCCAATGTCACAAAATAGATGTCATGCAGATCTGTGTGGGTTCATTTAGACTAATAACATTGTTTATGATGATCACTCTATGGAGAATTACATCTGCAGTCCCTGCAAATTTAGTCCCTAAATGTAAATGTAATTGACCTCTCTCTCTCTTAGGTACAATACAAACATTTTGGGTCTGTTTTTTTTTCTTTCTTTTTTGGTTACACTTTATTTTAAGGTCCTTGTTACAGTGTAATTATACATTTAAGTACAGAGTAATATTAATTAACTATATGTACTCACTATATGGTTAGAGTTTGGCTAAGGGTTTCTTGCATGTAATTATGCATAATTAAGTATTATTATAGTAAGTACATGTAACTTTTGTAACAATGACACCTTAAAATAAAGCGAAATTAATACTTTTATTATATCATGTGACAAGACTTGAGTGAAAAATCTGAAAAATTCAGATTTGCCATCACATGAATAAATTACACTGTAAATAATATAAATAGAAAATTGGTTCAAATAAACTTTTAAATAGTAATAATAATTCAGAATATTACTGTATTTCTGAATCTTACTGACCTCAAATGTTTGGCCGTTATATACAATTTAATGTCAGGGTAGAGTAATTTTAAGAATGCATATGCTATCAGTTATAATTCCAGATTTTAGTATTTACCTGTACTGATCTGCCGTAAGATAAAGAGAAATGGTCGATCTGCTTTGAAAACCGCTGATCGGGATCTTTTCAATAGCACCATTGCTAAAAAGAAAGATAGGGGAAGAAAGCTCAGTCATCAGTTATTTCCCAGCCGATTCACAGCTTGAACAGTCTGTTCAACTATATCCCATCTGTTGACTACAACTGATTCTCAGCCAGGTACACATACACCAGGGAGTAGCCTTGCTGAGCATATAAAAGATTACATCTTACATCTTCAAAAAAAAAATCAGGGCTAATATTTGGTAATATCCAGATGTGCTTTTGTCCTCTTCACAACAGAATAATGTTTCTTTAATTTGTTTCACAAGGACTTGAGGCTTGTTTTAACTATATCAGTGTCCACACTAACGGATGATAATGTTGTGTTTATTATAAGCATGCGCTGCAGTTTTGTCATCTGCTGCTCAAATGCTCAAGCTCTTTAAAGCAGGACGGATTCTGATTGGCTGTCTATGTTTTTATCTTTTATCAGCTGGAAAAATAAATAATTCAGGCATAACATGAAGTCTATATTATGATATTGGTATGTCAATACAGAGTCAGATCAGTCTTCATTAACATTTTTTCTTCCAGCAAGTAAAATGTCACATACCTGTAGCTGAAGCTGCTTTTGTCCCTTCCTCTGTCACTACTATTCTTGCCTCATGGAAAGCCTCCGATACAAAAAGCCCTTCTCCGTCTGTAGACATATCAAACAGAAGGCTTATTCTTCACAGAGTGAATCATTGATTTAAACTGATGGTGTTTGTGATTATTTCCCAGCATCTATGACTGGTTTTACCTGAGATGCCTCTAAAATCAGCAGCTGAGGGACTGAAGACATCAGAGATACCGAGAGACTGTAAAACAGGCTTCAGATTGAACCTGCTCTGCATCTTAAACCTAAAACACACAAAACAAGGATATATCCAATTAGCATAATATAATATTTCACAAGTAATTTTTATTTTTTTGCATGCAGTTACCTGGGCAGAAATATATCCATCTTAGTGCGTCTTAATCCAGTATCCCACAGTCCCACAGCACGGGCCGTGAGCTGCTTTTCCAGCTGGGCCAGAGGGGTTTTCCGGTCACTAGGTAAGGCCACCAGTAGCCTGAGTGAGCGATCCAAGTACAGAAGCTCCAGCACCGTGTACTCCTGCTCGGACGGCAGGCGGAAATGCCCTAAGACAGGTGGACAGGTAAATATATACGCTCTTAGCAGAACAATAGGTCTTGTTCCTCCTCTTACCAATATTGACTTCGGTTGACTGGTACATCATCGGGACTTTGACTGTGCTGCCGTCTGAGAGGCTGAAGGGCAGGTTCTGGGTGTCAGTGAAGAGAAATTGTTTCTGCCAGGCACCGTGAAACACCACCGTGCTCAGAAGAGCCATCTGCAGTAAACTGTCTAGTCTGGAGGCCTCTTCCTGGGACTCACTGGACTGAAGCTGCTCCTCTTTTGTCTGGAGATGGTCATCGGCTTTAGAAATAAATCATACACTTACACTTAATCATTTATATGAAAACATACAGTATATATCCTACATGTAATATAGTTTCATGTGTCTCATCATAATAAAACAATTTAAATGCACTGACTAATATTTGGTGTAGAAACAATTTTCACTCAATTGCGAAATGAAAATTTGACAAAGAATTGCAAGTAACACATTTAATTAAACGTGACATTTTGAATTAATTTGACATAATTTATAGTTACATAATTATATTTGAAATTAAAATCAATATCTAATTTGGCATAATATATGTTTTATTTTTTTATCATATATCTACATAATTACATTTAAAAGTCATATTTAAATTCTAATCAATATTAACTTTTACATAGAATATATTTACAAAATTATATTTTACATTTATTCTTATATCTAAAATAAACTGGAAAATATTTGGTGTAGAAATTGTGAAAATTGTACAAATAATTTCAAGGAATTGCAAGTAACACGTTTAATTAAACATGACATTTTGAATCAAGAAGAATGAAACTACTATCTTGTAAAAATATTTCAATAATCTTTATTTCATTTACAAGTTTGATTTTTCTTTTTTTATTTACACTGTGGAAATCAATATTTATTTTTACATAATATATATTTACTAGTGCTGTCAAACACATCCAAAATAAAAGTTTTTGTTTACATTATATATGTATGTGTACGGTGTATATTTATTATGTATATATAAAGACACACATACAGTATACATTTTAAAAATATTTACATGCTTATACATTTATATATTCATATTCTTATATTCTATATAAATATATTTAATATATAAACATAACATATTTTTCTTAAACATATACATGCATGTGTTTGTATTTATATATACATAATAAATATACACGATCTACACACATATATTTTGTAAACAAAAACTTTTATTTTGGAAGTGATTAATCGCGATTAATTGTTTGACAGCACTAATATTTACATATAAATATTTGACAGTCATAATTATATTTAATTGCACATCATATATGCACATAATTATATTTAAATTACATTTCTTTAACAATATATATTTACAAAGTTATATTTAAATTCTAATCAATGTTTAATTTGACATCATATATTTACATAATTATATTTTTAATTCATTATTATATTTAATTTCAAATCATATCTAATTTTAAACATATATTTACATAAGTACATTTAATATATATATATATATATATATTTTTTTTTTAATTATTATTATTCTAATCAATATTTAATAATACATAATTATATTTTAAAATCATAAGCATATACAAATTCAAATCAGTATTTCATTTTACATCATATGTACAGTATTTACATAATTAACACTATAAAAATGTATATTTATGTTTGTGTATATTTATGTATGTTTTTGTAAGCCATATACTGTATATATCCATCACTTAAAATGACATTGGAGACAATCTAAATATAAATGATGAATATGTGGTGGTTTTAGGGAAACTGAATTTACTATTAGTCAATATAAGCTCACCTTTACTCTGGGAACGTGTCCATTGCTGTAGCCGACTATGAGTGTGGTTTGGATTACTGAAGTTTACACTCAGTAGACTACTGTTACCCCATCCCAAGGCATGCTGGGTAAATTCTGGCAGGAGTTTCACACCACTCTGGACAAATAAGGCATTGGCAAGCTGAAGCCGCACCCCGTCACTGGAATTACCCAGGTCTCCTTGTGGCCGAGACAGAATGTCCTGCACTCGAGCATCTGCGAGGAGACCATTGTATCATCAAAACTGTCATGTTAACTTTTCAAGCACTGGACAATGGCAGGTAGGCAGGTTGTCAGATGGCCGATTTATATTTTGAACTATTTAGGAAAACAACATACAGATTACAGGTGTGCCGCTAGTTTCCTCTTACCATTCACGTCATATCCCAGAGTTTCCTCAAGTTGTGCTAGAGTGTTTCCCCTGGCACCGAGCTGCAGAAGACCCAGACACAACGAGACGCTGGCTGGGGACACGATCAGGTTGGAGTTGTTCTCCGTCTCTGTGAGTGTTTGGTAGAGGCTGATGCCAAACTGTGTGCGTAGATCATTGTGGCTGTTGCCATGGCAGCGCTCCAGCAGCCACAGACAGAGCAACAGGCAAGTCACAGACAGCTGATGCATGATCAACAGGTCAAAATCTGCAAATGTTTTCCAGAACAACTCAAAAATAAATTATGGATTTGGTTACAAGTTGAAATAATAAAATATATATGTGACCCTGGACCACAAAACCAGTCTTAAGTCGCTGGGGTATATTTTTAGCAATAGCCAAAAAAACATTGTATGGGTCAAAATTATTGATTTTTCTTTCATGCCAAAAATCATTAGGATATTAAGTAAAGATCATGTTCCATGAAGATATTTTGTAAATTTCCTATTGTAAATATATCAAAACTTAATTTTTGGTTAGTAATATGCATTGCTAAGAACTTCATTTGGACAACTTTAAAGGTGATTTTCTCAGTGTTTTGATTTTTTTGCACCTCAGATTCCAGATTTCAAATAGTTGTATCTCGACCAAATATCCTATCCTAACAAACCACACATCAATGGAAAGCTTACCTATTCAGCTTTCATATGATGTATAAATCTCAATTTCGAAAAATTGACCCTTATGACTGGTTTTGTGGTCCAGGGTCACATATAATGTATTTGATATCTATTAAAGATAACCTACTTTTGTTGGTGTAACCCTATGTTGATTCTGTACAAAATATAATACTACTATCACCCACTTTTCAGCAGCACAACTTTTGCAAGCAAGGATAAAGTTGGTTAATCTTTATAATAGATTTGATTCATTTTTAAGATTAGTATCTTAATTGCACTGATGTGTGGCCTCTGTTCTGAATGAATGTTAAAAAAATTAAAGGATAATTTACCGAAAAAATAAAAATCGGTCATAATTTACTCACCCTCATGTCATTCCAAACCTGTAAGTCATACTTTCTTCTGTGGAACACAAAATAACATATTTTGAAGCATGTTGGTAACCAAATAGTTTTGGTGACCACTGATTTCCATTGTATGGATAATAAAAAAACAAAAAAAAACACTGAGACATTTCACAAAATATCTTATTTTATGTTTATCTGATGTTTTGTTTAAAACAATGATGACAGAATTTTCAGTTTTGGGTGAACTATGCCACAGCCTCCATATATCTAATATTAAAAGGGGTCATATGACGCGATTTCAATTTTTCCTTTCTCTTTGGAGTGTTACAAGCTCTTGGTGCATAAAGAAGATCTGTAAAGTTGCAAAGACTAAAGTCTAAAATCCAAAGAGATATTCTTTATAAAAGTTAAGAGTCAGCCACGCCTACCTAAAACGTCTCCTTCTAACACGCCCCCACATGTCTATACGTCACGATGTGGGAAGATTTGCATAATGCCGCCCAAATGTTCACACAAAGAAAGAAGGCGTAACTTTTATTCTGGCTGTAGTATTGTTGCCGCCGCAGCCATGTCGTGAAGACACTGTGTGTTTCGTTGTGAAAGCGAAACTACTTTGTTTGGCCTTCCAAAAGAGGATGATATCTGCTTCGTCATGCCTAGAGCTGATCCGTGCTGGTTGCTGAGAAAATACTACAACTTCACTCTGTGGATCACCGGATCGGCTTTCACCGTGGACGACGCGGAGTCCAGCCCGGGGTCGTCACATGTGGTTGCTGCAAGCACTCCAGATGCTCCTTCGTTGAATCTGTCGCCTCTGCTCCCTCAAGGCCGCCGTGGTGTTTTGTTGTAAAAGCGAAACTACTTTGTTTGGCCTTCCAAAAATGGACACGACTAGAAATCAGTGGTTAAGTTGTATTTACAACACTGTTCCAGAACAGTTTAACCCAAATATTCAGATGTGTGCAGCACATTTTATGGAGGACTGTTTCCTGATCCTGGTAGAGTAGACTACAATGCCGGCTGTTCTGACTCGCAGACTGTAAGTAAGTTTTTTGTATTTAAAGAGTTTTTATATTTTATATATTGGGCAGTGTAGAGTAGGGCTTGTTGTTTGTCATTTCTCAGATCACAAATGCAGTCATGGTTTTATGTTTACACGGCGCGATGCAACGCAACGTGTAAAAAGACAGTATAAGTCATTATAATCCATAATTATGTCCCCACTGGATGCAACGAATGCCTCGTTTATAATGGGTTTTCACGTTTTTGAATCATCGCTCCGGCCTGACAGGGCATCATCACAATGGTGATGGTGAGGGGCGTAACTAACATTTCCGTCACACGCTTGAGGTATTCGGAAAATCATAACGCACTGGATAGCTGGCCAATCAGAGCACACCTCGCTTTTCAGACCAATGAGCTTTGTAAAAATCGACGCGTTTCAGAAAGGCGGGGCATAGTGGAGAAACAATAATGTACAGTATGTGGAAAATAATGTGTTTTTATGAACCTTAAACCGCATAAACACATTTCATTACACCAAAAACCCAAAATAATGTTCTTTTTAGCAGCATCATATGACCCCTTTAATGCAACATGAAGTGGTGTAAATCACAATACGAAAATAATGAAATTAAACTTCTTAACAGAAATGCTTGCTACATTTATAGTTTTACATTGATATTGATCAAAATAGGCCTATAATTAAAATATAAAATTAAAAATATATAGTATAATTAAAAACAAAATATAATTAAAATGTATGATTGAATTAAAATATTTAGGAACTTCTTACCAGCCGGCTCGTCCTCTGGATTGGGTGAGTGTCAGCTGCTCCTGATGTTCAGCTCCACTATCACTGTCACTCCAGGAGGACGTGCGTTCTCCCTGATCCTCCACGCCAGGACAACTGATTGAAAGAGTTGTCGATCATGAGACCTTGTTTAAAGGGAGAGCTTCGTGTTTGTGGTCTCCGGCGGCGATGTCCGTACCACTCGGTCAGAATTCCTGCCTCCCACCCGGCACTATAAGGAGCCAGGCAGAGGGAGGCATGCGCTCGACCAGCAAATCCAGCCACACACACACACACACACATAATAGAGAGAGGAAGTCATTACACAAGCTTTACCAAACTATTAACATCTCTATAAACTATAATTATTAATTGATTGAAAGAAGTGTTATACTCACCAAGCTGCATGTATTTGAACAAAACAAAGCAAAACAGCAATATTGTGAAATATTACTAAAATGTAAAATAATTTTTTATTTTTTAATATATTCAAACATATAATTTATTCCAGTAAAGGCTCATTTTCAGTCTTCATTGTCACATGATCCTTCAGAAATTATTCTAATATATTGATTTGGTACTCAAGATTTTTATTATTATTATTATCGCATGTTTGATGGATGTGCTACTTAATATTTTTTCAGAAATTTAGATTTCTTTTCAGGATTCTTTAATGAAGAAAGAAACAAAAGAACATTTGGTCACACTTTATTTTAAGGTTCAATTATCACCATTAACTGCAACTTTTGCCTCAGTAAACTCCTAATTTGCTGCTTAATAATAGTTAGTAAGATAGCTGTTAAGTTTAGGTATTGGATTTGGGATGTAGGATGGTTATGCAGAATATGTGCTTTATAAGTGCTAATAAACATCCAATAGCTTTTGTTAATAATAGGCTACTAATAAGCAACAAGTTAATACTGAGAATTTATCCCTATACTAAAGTGTTACCAAATATTTATTTTAAACAATTGTTATACATTGTCAAAGTCAGATCGCCACTGTAAGTGGAGTTTCCACAAATGACCCTAATGGATTGAAGAGACATTTTTCCCATGGTAAACTGCAAGCGGGAAATGATCAGTAAGCATCAGGTATTTGGACGGTGCCCAGCAGAAGGCATGTTAATTAGTAGAACCAACTTGGCAGCAATCAGTGGAGAAGACAGATTTTTTTAAATTCCAGTATTCCATCCATGGCATTTGAATTTTTAAGAAGGGAAATGATGATGGGAAAGTCAGGGTCACTTGGGCAAGGACAATGCAGCCAAAGAAATGCCGTCCAAAGTAAACAACTCCTCTTTCATCTTGAGGTCAGATATTTAAAAGTTGGTACACAAACATACTTTGAATACAGAAAGTCATTTAATGGGTCAAATATTGATGAACTAAAACATTAAAAGATTTAAAAATATGTCTAAAACAATTGGACCGTTCTAAGTGGAAAAAGCCCATCAGGGTGTGTGACATTCACTGCCTCGACATACTCCAGGTTCAGAATTACATTCTCACAATTAAGTATGTAGTGGATTGCATTATATGATAATAATTTAATATATTAGTGTCATGATGGTGATGGTTGTAATAATAATAATAATTATTATTATTACCACCTTAATAGTAGTAATTATTAATATAAGGTGAGTATGAATACTAATAATTGCTAATAATATACATCATTACTGTCATAAATATTAATACATGTGTATATTAATACACATTAATTGTAGTTATTATTATTATTAATAGGGTGAGCAGTACTACTTATGCTATAGTATGCAATAATAATAATATTTTTTATTTTTAAATGAATTACTATTACTATTCCTATTAATAACAGTAATTATTATTATTAATATAGGGTGAGTACTAATACTAATAACTGCTAATAATGTGCATCATTACTGTTACAAATATTAATACATGTCTTTAAATACACATTAATAGTAGAAGTTATTATTATAGGGTGAGCAGTACTGCTTATGCTATAGTACGCAATAATAACAATATTTTTTATTTTTTAATTAATTACTGTTATTCAGCTAAGTAATATTGGTCACTTTAGTTTAGAGACCATTTCTCACAATTAACTAACTAACTACAACTTTTGCTTCAATAAACTCCTAATTTGCTGCATATTAATAGTCAGTAAGGTAGTTCCTTCACAGGAAAGGCCTTTATTAGACCTGACTTATGTTCTAGCGGGGTCTAGCAGGGAACTAGTGCTCGCTGTCGTTCACCCCTCCTGCCCTCTATGGCTGCTGGACCGGATTAACAGAATCCCAGTCCAGTGCCGGAGCGCAGTAGCACTGAGAGGCGGTATCGCTGTAGCGATGTGCCAGGTACGCTCATGGGATTAGCTGGGAACGCATGGGGAGTGATCTGGCACTGAGAGAGGGGCAACTCACAAGGGCTGTCCTGTATGTGTTCGTGTTACATGATTGTAATGAAACATGAACATCTTTGACCTTTGACTCTAAACTGAACCAAGCTTTGAAAAGAATTGTAAGATTTATATAGGTAACTGATAGTAATGGTTTGATTAACACGTCTGCATATTCCTTTACAATGAAGTGTAAGACTTGTGAGCATATTGGCAACATTATGCACAAGATGCAATGCACTTGGATAAAGAATTTCTAAACAATTTATAACACGACCCAGGGACCAATTGTTGTAAAAGTATGCGACTTCCCACAATTCATTATTTATTTATGTATTTTTCCTCAGAGAAACAGCTGCTAACCCCTATAGTAACCATAATAATTATTTGGGTTTTGTTTTTACAACATCAACGGCAAGTAATTCACACCATAATGTTATATTTGTAAATGCAGACATCAATGAGTTCCTTGATTATTTTCTTGTCTATCCATATAATCAGTGATGTTTTGCACAGGTCACTGAGAGGTCATTAAAACAAAATATTTACATATAATTTAAAACGTGTGAAAATGTAAAGCATTACATTTAGGTCAGAAACACAACATTTTCTTAAACTCTTACACGGAACAAATTGTGAAACTGTACAAACTGTGGAGATTTCAATCTTTTCTCTAATAATGAGCGACCTGCCTCATGACTCAAGTGTCTAGCTCCTGTGTAGTTACTATGTTCAACCACTAGGTGGCAGAGTTTTATTCTTCGCTGAGCTCTCTGACATAAGCAATGAAGCCCCTTTGTTATTACAACTATTATGAAACATTACAGAATACCACAACATACAACAAACACAAGTCAATTTGATTCAGTCTTAAAGTCATTCATTATGAATGCACATTCTTAAGCATGGCCTGTTGCTAATAAAACAAATGCACTATAGAACAAAAGCTTAAATAGAGTTCACCCAAAAAAATTCTGTCATCCTTGACCCACCCTCTTGTCGTTCCAAACCCGTTTCGGAACACAAATTTTGATATTTTAATTAAACCTATGCTTCTGTCCCTCCATTGAAAGTCAATGCACATGTGTGTGCACATATTTGAGCTTAAATGTTTACCATGTGTTTTCATGTGAATAAATGCCTAATTAAATCTACTCATATAACGTGACCTTACCTCTTCACAAGACTTATTAAACTGCAATTATTTGTCAACACCTTTATGACTTGAGGTTTTGATTACCTGGACTTTCAATGAACCATCTCAGGTTTCATTAAAATGTCTTAATTTTGTGTTTCATGCGAGTCTTACGAGTTTAGAACAATATGAGAGCGAGTTAATCATGAAAGAATTTTCATTTTTGGGTGAACATCGGTTTAAGGGTTTTCCACATTTTAATATTCAGCTGCTTGCAATTATAGAAGACCTCAAAATTCCCTCTTTAAGACCCGCATACATGCTGATGAGATGATTGTCCTGCATGTGTCAGATATAAAATTCTTGCTCTTCCTCCGCAATGCCTTCTTGACTACAATCATCTACTGTCACAATGCCATTGCTGTTCTGCTGCCCTTTGTCCTGCAACACATCTTTCACATTCTTTAGCTGTGGTTCGTGTACAACACAAGGTGTGGATTTTGCAGAGATGCTCTGTGCTCTAGACGGCACAGGAGTCTGTCTTATGGAGGAGGCATTATTATAGGTCAGATCAGCGAAGTCAAGACCTCCATCTGTTGGAGGAGCAGACTTGGGCCGCAGTGCTGGGGCCTTTAAATGGGGCCTCAGCTGTGGATGGGAATAACCTGAGACCACCGATAGGTCCACAGAGCTGCCACTGATGGTCTGTCCCGTGTCCACATCCGTCTCTTCGGCTCCCACTAGCGTATCGACATTGACACGGAAAATTGGAGCAGCCATTGAAGAGAAGCAGCGAGGACGGAAGCTTGACGGAGAGGCACACGAGGAGCGGGACTCGTCTGTAGGGAGAGAAAAGAGGGACTGTGTGCGGTGGCCTGTCCATCCGGCCCGTAAGAGCTCCACATCCCTCTGGAGCCTCTGCATGCGGCCTTCCTGATCGCACAGTGTGGGCGTCCTGGAGGCGACCGGAGACGGAAGGGTCTGGGTCCGCGAACGCGATGAGTTCCGGTGATAACGGCGATTTCGATAGGAGGCGGGCCCGCGGCCGTATGGGGGAGGAGGTGGCGGGGGCAGCTCGGGTGGAGGAGGGGAGGTAAACGGAGGATCATCAGGAGGAAGGTGACAGAACTTCGCAATAGTGTGCTTGCGGTAATACCGTGAACCTTGAACCTGACAAAGTCAAAATGAGAGCATGAAATTATGTGCAATTAATATGTTCAGGACACCATTTTTGCAGATCCTAGTACCTATTTTTATTTGGTCCCAAATAAGGGTGGCCTTAACTACTATGTACTTACATTTAAATTAATCATTCAATGCAATGCACTTATTGTGTACATACATGTTTTTACAATACAATATGAACACAGTAAGTATATTGTACTTATTTTTTGATGTAAGTACATAGTAGTTAAGGCCACCTAATATAAGGTGGGACCTTTTATTTAAAGTACTATATTGATAATAAAATCTACACAAACATTACCATTCAGAAGTTTGGAATGTGTACGATTTTTTTTTAAATAATGGTTACCAAGACTGCAGTTATTTGATCGAAAATGCAGCAAAAACTCAACAGTAAACCTCAATGTGTGATATTAAGGATATTTTGGTTAGCTTATGTATAATACATATTTGGTTGCCATTTGACAATCTATGTCAATATAAAATCTGATCTTAAAGCAAAACAAGTTAAGAACCAGCTGCTTTAAATCGTGAACTTTTCACATGGCAATATGATGAACAACATATCTGCAGTGAGCTGTCAAAATAAGTTTGACATTAAACAAAAATAGCTTGGGAAAGGGAACCATGTTCCTGCAGATACCAAACAAAACACAATGTGGGAATGTGGCTTTGATAAGGTAACTGTATACCTGTGTATGTGTATGTGTGTGTGAGAGAGTGAGAGAGAGAGAGAGAGAGGAAAATTTATCTTTAAACATAGCAAGCATTGTTTAGTGTGTGTGCATTAGAGTAACAAAGTTCCACTGTTTTCTGCTTCACACCTCACTGCACATCCCCTCCATCCCTCTACCTCTCCCTCGATCATTTTCTTCTATTGCTTTATTTGGTTTTCCATCCATCTTTGAGCCTCTTTGTACCCTTCTTCCTCACTGTTCCACTCACAGATTTCCCACGTTTTCCACAGTCATACATTTCTCTAATTACATGCCATTATATTCATTCTGTATTTACTATATCTCCCTCAAAATAGTATATATTTCCCTGTATGGAAATTTCGGACTCATTGAGCACCAAATGTGAGTAAAATTGTCTTTGGTGAGTAAACAAATTTATAGTTTCGTAAAAATGTTTACAATACCATTCTAAAGTTTGGAGTTATTTTTGAAAATAGTCTCATATTTATGTTTTCAACAATACAGTAAAAACAGTACATTTGTGAAATATAAAAATGTACTGTTTTCTGATTTTTTATTTATTCCTGTCATAGCAAAGACAAATTTTCAGCAGCCATTACTCCAGTCTATATACCCCCGTCCCTGTTGTTTTCCAAACATGAAATGTTTCAGATGTTCAGCAGCAGATTATAGTCCATAAATTCAAAGGAAACTTAGGTAAAGCGAAAGAGCTTGTCTATATCTACAACCAGTTCAGCTTTTTTTTTTTTTTTTTAGCCATTACTCCAGTCTATATCCCCCCGTCCCTGTTGTTTTCCAAACATGAAATGTTTCAGATGTTCAGCAGCAGATTATAGTCCATAAATTCAAAGGAAACTTAGGTAAAGCGAAAGAGCTTGTCTATATCTACAACCAGTTCAGCTTTTTTTTTTTTTTTTTCATTTGAGACATAATGTGTGTTATGTGTGAAATCCTCTCTGTGCCATTTGGCACAAGCAGGGGTTGATTAGTAATGAGGCTGTAGTTGTGACAGAGAGCCAAACCTGCTTTGATCGCAGCTAATCAAGATCAGGCAGAATTGACCTGTATGTGCTTGTGCGTTAGTTAATTTGGCTGTCTTTAGGTTTGTTTGAGTATTTTTACATTGAGTACAGTCTTTCCACACACATAAACACACAAACACAAAAGGCCAGAGGTGTTTGGATCTGAACCAGGACACATTTTAAAAAATCAATGTGTACAATTTATGCAGTGCCTTGGTGTTTGCATACCATTTTTTTTCACTGTATGCAACTATGCAGGGTGTTTAAGCAGTAATGCTCTGTTCAGTTGCCTGGTCTGAACCTGAGCTCAGTATCAATTTTGCTCAAAACTGTGGTACATTTGTTTCATCAGTGTAGTTACTAACAGCATTTGTTTTCTACAGTAGCTAAGTATCAGGAAGAGAAGGTCGCAATGATTCCCTTTTTTTTTTTAAATTTTTAACGCCACAGCAAGAGAATATGAACTGCTCTCTGAAGGTAAATTCTGCAGAGACAACCAGTAATGAAAAACTGATTCACAACGCCGCGTGCAGAGCATCATTACAGAGCTCAAATGTGATTTCAGGGACCTGAGTTATGGAAGCATTATTTTTCTCCATAGGCATGAAAGAAAATTTCTGAATAAAGAGCCCTAAGCCTTGAACCAAAGCAACTGAATGATGAATCACAACAAATCATTCAAAATTAAAAGTATATATAAGAAAATCTAAAGATAAGACAAGGTTCAAAACTATGAATGAACTACTCCAAACCATAGAAAATTAATAATGTAATGAAATTAGTCTAGGATATTTGATTTTGTAGTCTAACACTACCACGTCCCATGTTAACCTAATTTGGCTATTGTTACCTAGTTAGTACTAATTGATTTGCAAAAACTCATCACAAGCTTGAAAAGTTTTTTTTTAATAGTAAAAGGTTTAAAAAGGTGTATTGGCAGTTGATGCATAACATATTGTGCTTTTTAATCCAACATTACAAATTTAGGTTATCATGCATGAATAATACATATGAATATTAAAATATATTCAAATGTATATGGAAAAGTGCATTATATTTTTTTTTACATTTTATTCACATTTTTACCTTCACTAACTGTCCTGTGGTGTGTGAAAATTATTTAGCACAAATACTCCATGTAGACTCATTTATTAAGAGTTCATATAATGTTATGTAAAATATATATATTACAACTTTATGAACTCTTATTATTACAATACTCACACTTTAGAACACTAGGGTTACTGCAGACAGTTCACTAAAAGAACTTTCATGAACAGTGTATATGAGATGTCAATGTTTAAGACGTCATATATATATACAAAAAGTCATTGTTTTGAGATATATTATCTAATAATATCTTCTCGGTTACACTTTACTTGAAGGGGTGTGCATAAGACTGACATGACACCTTCATAATCATGATTATGACACCTACATAATCATGACATGACACATGTCATGAATATGAAGGTTTTTTATGCATGTTTATGACAACTGTCATTAAGTGTCATTCGCTCGGTTATGTCATTTTTAATGCAAATATGACATTATTTGACCTAACCCCAACCTACCCTTACCCCTAACCATAGCCCATAACAAAGACATCTCAAAAATTATGTGCAATTAATATGTTCAGGACACCATTTTTGCAGATCCTAGTACCTATTTTTATTTGGTCCCAAATAAGGGTGGCCTTAACTACTATGTACTTACATTTAAATTAATCATTCAATGCAATGCACTTATTGTGTACATACATGTTTTTACAATACAATATGAACACAGTAAGTATATTGTACTTATTTTTTGATGTAAGTACATAGTAGTTAAGGCCACCTAATATAAGGTGGGACCTTTTATTTAAAGTACTATATTGATAATAAAATCTACACAAACATTACCATTCAGAAGTTTGGAATGTGTACGATTTTTTTT
Organism: Sinocyclocheilus grahami; assembly: GCF_001515645.1. Lineage (NCBI taxonomy): Eukaryota > Metazoa > Chordata > Actinopteri > Cypriniformes > Cyprinidae > Sinocyclocheilus > Sinocyclocheilus grahami. Next base: position 285,608 of record NW_015506366.1, read on the forward strand.
TAAATAATGGTTACCAAGACTGCAGTTATTTGATCGAAAATGCAGCAAAAACTCAACAGTAAACCTCAATGTGTGATATTAAGGATATTTTGGTTAGCTTATGTATAATACATATTTGGTTGCCATTTGACAATCTATGTCAATATAAAATCTGATCTTAAAGCAAAACAAGTTAAGAACCAGCTGCTTTAAATCGTGAACTTTTCACATGGCAATATGATGAACAACATATCTGCAGTGAGCTGTCAAAATAAGTTTGACATTAAACAAAAATAGCTTGGGAAAGGGAACCATGTTCCTGCAGATACCAAACAAAACACAATGTGGGAATGTGGCTTTGATAAGGTAACTGTATACCTGTGTATGTGTATGTGTGTGTGAGAGAGTGAGAGAGAGAGAGAGAGAGAGAGGAAAATTTATCTTTAAACATAGCAAGCATTGTTTAGTGTGTGTGCATTAGAGTAACAAAGTTCCACTGTTTTCTGCTTCACACCTCACTGCACATCCCCTCCATCCCTCTACCTCTCCCTCGATCATTTTCTTCTATTGCTTTATTTGGTTTTCCATCCATCTTTGAGCCTCTTTGTACCCTTCTTCCTCACTGTTCCACTCACAGATTTCCCACGTTTTCCACAGTCATACATTTCTCTAATTACATGCCATTATATTCATTCTGTATTTACTATATCTCCCTCAAAATAGTATATATTTCCCTGTATGGAAATTTCGGACTCATTGAGCACCAAATGTGAGTAAAATTGTCTTTGGTGAGTAAACAAATTTATAGTTTCGTAAAAATGTTTACAATACCATTCTAAAGTTTGGAGTTATTTTTGAAAATAGTCTCATATTTATGTTTTCAACAATACAGTAAAAACAGTACATTTGTGAAATATAAAAATGTACTGTTTTCTGATTTTTTATTTATTCCTGTCATAGCAAAGACAAATTTTCAGCAGCCATTACTCCAGTCTATATACCCCCGTCCCTGTTGTTTTCCAAACATGAAATGTTTCAGATGTTCAGCAGCAGATTATAGTCCATAAATTCAAAGGAAACTTAGGTAAAGCGAAAGAGCTTGTCTATATCTACAACCAGTTCAGCTTTTTTTTTTTTTTTTTCATTTGAGACATAATGTGTGTTATGTGTGAAATCCTCTCTGTGCCATTTGGCACAAGCAGGGGTTGATTAGTAATGAGGCTGTAGTTGTGACAGAGAGCCAAACCTGCTTTGATCGCAGCTAATCAAGATCAGGCAGAATTGACCTGTATGTGCTTGTGCGTTAGTTAATTTGGCTGTCTTTAGGTTTGTTTGAGTATTTTTACATTGAGTACAGTCTTTCCACACACATAAACACACAAACACAAAAGGCCAGAGGTGTTTGGATCTGAACCAGGACACATTTTAAAAAATCAATGTGTACAATTTATGCAGTGCCTTGGTGTTTGCATACCATTTTTTTTCACTGTATGCAACTATGCAGGGTGTTTAAGCAGTAATGCTCTGTTCAGTTGCCTGGTCTGAACCTGAGCTCAGTATCAATTTTGCTCAAAACTGTGGTACATTTGTTTCATCAGTGTAGTTACTAACAGCATTTGTTTTCTACAGTAGCTAAGTATCAGGAAGAGAAGGTCGCAATGATTCCCTTTTTTTTTTTAAATTTTGGTTTGTTTGGTTTCTACCAAAACACCTTCAGGACGCCACAGCAAGAGAATATGAACTGCTCTCTGAAGGTAAATTCTGCAGAGACAACCAGTAATGAAAAACTGATTCACAACGCCGCTTGCAGAGCATCATTACAGAGCTCAAATGTGATTTCAGGGACCTGAGTTATGGAAGCATTATTTTTCTCCATAGGCATGAAAGAAAATTTCTGAATAAAGAGCCCTAAGCCTTGAACCAAAGCAACTGAATGATGAATCACAACAAATCATTCAAAATTAAAAGTATATATAAGAAAATCTAAAGATAAGACAAGGTTCAAAACTATGAATGAACTACTCCAAACCATAGAAAATTAATAATGTAATGAAATTAGTCTAGGATATTTGATTTTGTAGTCTAACACTACCACGTCCCATGTTAACCTAATTTGGCTATTGTTACCTAGTTAGTACTAATTGATTTGCAAAAACTCATCACAAGCTTGAAAAGTTTTTTTTTAATAGTAAAAGGTTTAAAAAGGTGTATTGGCAGTTGATGCATAACATATTGTGCTTTTTAATCCAACATTACAAATTTAGGTTATCATGCATGAATAATACATATGAATATTAAAATATATTCAAATGTATATGGAAAAGTGCATTATATTTTTTTTTACATCTCTTGTCTTACCTGTAGCAATATTTTATTCCCGTCATAATCATTTGTTTGCCAGCGGACGTCACTGATAGGCATGCAGGGACATGGCAGCAGTGGCACAAGTTCACCGACATCCCTCACTCTGATCTCCATCACAGCATTTTCAGTGGGGACGGGGTTCTGGCCATGGGGCATCCGCTTGAATGACAGCTGGATTTCTGTTTCAGGGTTGGAGTAAACTACACAGAAGCAGAAATCCTCCTTCTTCTGGGCTAGCCTTCGGCGCAGGAGCAGCCTGTACAGACGCACCTGTTCGGTGTAGGTCTCGTAGCGACAATAGACTGTAAAGCGCACAATTTCTTTGCCGTAGTGCACCTGGCGAAGTGCCCATAGTGGTGTGCCTGGTGCAAGTGTAACAAAGTCCTGGCTGGCTGCAGAAAATGGTAAGAGGCCTTGCCCGTTCACCCGCTCTGTGTGGTGGTATCGCCACGGTGGGCATCTCAGCTGATTGTGGAGACGTTCAAGACTCTCTTCACCTCCATATTCATCCTGTAGAAACAGGATTACAGCCAAGGCTGGCTGGTGCGATGGTGGTTCGGTGACGCGCTGCAGGCGGACCTGGGGCTTTCGAGAGAGACCACCTGCCCGTTCTGACACCCTGAAGAGGGTGAGATCAGGGTGGAGCCAGGAGAGGACCTGATCAGTGGCTTGCTGGAGCGTTTTGGCCAGACCAGGGTCAGTGATGATGTGGATAGAAACTAGGAAAGGATCTTGTAGGTCCCCCATGGACAAATCACCTAAAAGATGAGAAAATGATCCATAAAAGTATGGAGCTATACTGATTTAATATAATATATTACAATATGTTAATTATAGTTGTGATGAAACAGAAGTTGCAAGAAGATCTCTTCTTCGTTTTAGTGAAAAATATAAAAGTGAAACAGATTATCAAAATAGAAAAAAATGTATGGTTGGGATGGGATTGGATGGAGGGAGATCTGAACGCAAGCTTGTGGTGGATTGTAAGAAAGGGGTGGAAGAGCTGGCTTAATGAGTGGAGAAGTCTGGATATGTTACAAGAGAGAAGTTTCAGAGGAAAATAAAGTTCTACATTCTAGTAAAAAACAAACAAACTTAGTTCTACCCTTTATTTGTATTAGTGTGTTACATGTTCTGCTTTATTCTGGCGTCAGGAGTCACTGGAAACCTATTTTGCTTTGAACGTCTATAAAGGAAAGAACAGTACGAAACAGAGAAAATGGATTGGCTCTCAAGACTGAATGAAATCTTTTCATCCATGCTCTCCTGTTCTGTAATCAGGCTGTATAGCGAACAGTGCAGCCTCATTAGTTGCATTAGTGGATGGTTAGTAACCCTGGAGAAATGCTTTGGCTCCCTGTAGGATTTCTGAATAAGGTTTGCCCTTCCACTGAACCTTTGACCATAGTGAGCCCTGAGTGCACACACACACACACACGCACAAATATCCCTGAGCACAAATGTACATGAAAGACCCCCTTAACAAAGTGTTCAAGGCAAATGTGACGTTTTATGACTGCAAAATGAGATCAACGAGAGCAGCAATTAAAACATGTCATAAATGACTGTATTTATATGATGTGTGAAAACACATGATGTCTCTACATTATATGAGTAATGCTGCATAACATAACATAACAAGCCCTTAAAAACCCCTTTGATATATTCATCTCTCTGCCATAAAAAAACACAAAAATCTTTGTGTTGTTATTATATTATGAGAAATATTGTGCAGCTATTCTCATTCTAAAAAAAAAATAAATATAGCAGAAAGTGGCAGAACATGGACAGCTGCCTCTTTCTTTTCGCCTACTCTTTTTTTTCACCCCAAACTCTCCTGACCCATGGGACCCGTCCCACTTTGTTTGTTGTTTAAGGTTGGTGGCACCAGAGGCCGAGGGAACGCTATGCTCTTACACACTTACACACAAAAACACACTCACGCAAGTAAACACTCTTCTCTAGTTGCACTGCACTCTTGTAGGTGTAACTGACGCACATCTGAGTTCATTGAAGGATCCTTTCAATCGATCAGTGTGGAAAAACCAAGCAGTGTGTTCACTAGGCAAAGGTACTTGTTCAGACTTAAAAACACACAATACATTCTCTATTGTACAGTATTACATATGCAGGCAGCCTTACAATAGACCTAATGTGATCCAGTTATTAATGTTTTAATTACCAAAAGCTTTCAGCTGGAAGAAATTAAATGTGAATGTTAGGGCACTTTGCCCTGCAGACACATGGTTTATTCAGACACTGTTTACAGCACTCTATTTATAACAGCATAATTTGAATGATTACTTATGCAATTATGAGGAGAAACCACAGATACTGAACTTAATCACATTATTTGATAGATTTCACTCAAAGGAAATGTTAAAGTAAAATATAATGTATTTTTAAATGTTAGTTTAGATTCAAGAAGCCTCGATCACTTTAAACCATCTGTAATCTTAGTTGAGTCTGTAATGGAATGTAATCTGGCTGTTTGAGACTTAAGCAACTAACATTAAATAAGACACCATATTTAGCCCCAGCTTAACCATCCCTAATATACACTCCTATCTGGTGTCATTCTAACACTGTAAAAACCTGCAATTGTTACTTTAAGTGGCTATTTCTCTCTGATCTAACGATTTGTTCGTGTGACATAATGGTTTTAGCTTGATTTTTGACTTTAAATTTATTTAAATGTTACCACATGAAGCACATTTTTTTTCAGTGTAGTAAAGTGTCCAGAGTTATAAAGAGGTGAAACAGATTTCACAGAATATGCACTTGAGTTGTTAGTGAACAAAGATATATAGAGGAAAGTATGGATACAAAGAAAATCTGATGAGCTGCAGAAGTGGCGAAATGCTGACATGACTGATGATGCAGCATTAAGCAGTTATTCATGGCAGCCTTTCAAGAAAGCATACTGTCATACCATTAAAAAAGAGACAGAATGTAGAAACAATAAGGGGAAATGTGGTGGAAAAAGTGAAAAACAGATCTCTCATCCATGCAAAGGTGCTCAGACAAAGAAAAAAAAAGACAATGGAATATAAAATAAGACAGTATAAATTCTAAAGAACTCCCTTTCTAGACAATACCACCCTCATGTCTATAAGCAGGATAAAATAAAAATACATATTATTCAATAAATACATTTATTTTGTTTCAAAATTGTTGAATATTCTACTGTAAATTGCACCCTGGTCCCTGTCATCAAATTATTATTTTTTCATATGTGAGAACAGATTTAAGCATTTAATTCTTCTCCAGCCCCACTAGTTCTCCACATCTCACATTATTCCTCAAACCATCTCATTCTGTTTTCTACATTTTCTGTCCCTGAGTCCACATTGAACCACTTTTCTTCATTCAGTAAATTATACACAGTCTATTATGTGGTGTCCTCGATGGGCTCTAAGTTTTAGTGTGTGTGTGTGTGTGAGAGTAGGTGAGTGCGTCTAAATGTGAGTGGGTGAGTGAGAGAGTGCTTCCTGCACTGTCACTGGGAGGAGTGTTTCCTGCTCCCCAGATTAATGGGCTAATATTGGACATAAATCCCTCCATAGGGAAACAGACTGGGCCCGACGCAGCCATGGGGAAAGGTCAGCCCCAGACACACACACAAGCAGGCACTCGCACACAAACAAGCAGAGGTGTTAAGAGCTCTCAAAGCACTTCAAGCAGTGATTCCCTGAACAAACTAATCTCACTGTCATGGCAACAATTGTCAAGTGTTTTAACTGACAGAAATCTTCCACTTCTAAATTGTAATGTTCTTTTCAAAATACTAATGAATCCAAAAGCAGCTTTAGAAAGAATAGTCTCTTATAAACCCCCCAATGAGCACAAGGTGGAAGAGGAAAAGGGATTTAAAGGACATAACATATGGCGAATATGTGTTTGATTAAGGCATGTTGGAAAATTGATCTGAACTGCATAAAGGGGAATATAAAAAACAAATGGCATGTACTCACTGCTTGCTGATGACATAAGACTGTAGTCAGACCTGAGAAGAGAGTGAATGACAGAAAGGGGAGAGAGAAACAGAGAAAGACTTTTGTTAGAGATTTAGGATCCCAAGGTTTCAAAGGAAGGTCCTACATCTGGATAAACAATCCTGGGTGTCATGGTATATAGAGTGTGTGTGTTAGTGTGTAGTAATGTCTCTAGTGTATTATGCACATATATATGTATAGGTTATGATCAAATATTGTGTCTTGCTGCTTTGTGTCAGAAACCTTCTATTCTCTCAGCTCATCGGTTGATGAAGAAGGTAAAAAACAAAGCATAAGACCTATTTGACATATTTCATATGACCTAGTCATTTTGATTTCATTGTACATGCTTTTTTCCCCTTTTATCGCTCTCTGGTCAATCTTTTTCCCTTTCCTCTCCCTCTGTCTTTTTCCTGTTTCTCTGGTAGTGAAAACAGTGTAACAGGGTATTAAATTCTTTTTAAGAACAGGGAAATTCCATGTACTTAAACTTGAAATTTGAATGTTCTAATTTAATGCTGTAATAGTATGGTCTGAACTGGTATGTGGTGCATTGGTTCAACACTTCTGTTTACAAGTTTGGGATCAGTAATATTTATTTATTTTAGGGATGCACGATATATCGGCCACCATATCGGTATCGGCCGATAAATGCTAATTTTTTCTGTTATCGGTATCGGCCTGATAAGAAAATTTGGCCGATATCTTAAAGCCGATAAATAATGCATTATTTCCTTCAGAGACACTTCAGATGCGCGCTGTTCGTTTGCAGCCTTTTGTGCAATTGTACGTTGTAATATTGTGTTTATTTGATGTATATCTGATTTATCTCATATAGAATGCATTTGGTTAAGTTAAAAGAGCACTTCAGTTTACCAGTGATAAACTCAAAACAGCAGTGCACAACATTAATAACTATGATTGGGAATGTTGTGTATATAACATTCTAATGAGAACATTATTATAATAAAACGTTGTGCATTCTTTGGGTTTAGTTGCTGTGTTTCAGCGCGTTGTTATGGGAAGAGCGCATCCACAACAGGATCACACATTCTGACTATAGCACGCAATAACTACGTCATTTTGTACATATATAAGTTGTAATATTATGTTTATGTTGAATTAACATCAATCTCAGGATGCATTTCCTTTAATTAAATAAACTGCCAGCAAAACGCTTCAGTTTACCATGTTCATTCAGCTCTTCAGCTTCAGCAAGCGCAGCTCAACGGCTGCTATTTAAAACAGTGGTATTAATTTGTTACTTTTTCAAAATCATTGATACATTATTAATAACAACAACCACTTGTATTTTTCTCTTATTATTTTCATCAACAATATGGTTTAGTAATTAAAATCATTTAATTATTGTCCGTGCAGAGGCTATTCTGTTTTATTGATCTGTGGCACATTCATTTTGATTCTTTACACGTGTAATGATGTCCAGTGACTTGTTTGCATTATTTATGCATTATTTTATTTATTTATAAGACTTTTTTATGACTAAATTTGGTAATGGGAGAGTAAAAATATTTTAAAAACGTACACCGTTCAAACTAGGCTGCTTATGTTGAAGTGTTTGGGATGTGGCTTTTAATGATGAGACCTTTTTTGTAATCAGGCTCTCAAAAAGTATATAACAATTTGGATATAGATTTATCGGCCAACATATCGGTTATCGGCTTTCAAAAATAAAGAATAATCGTTATCGTTATCGGCCAAAATTTTCATATCGGTGCATTTTATTTTTGGAAAACTTTTATTCAGCAAAGACACACCTTAAATTGATAAAAAGTGACGCTAAAGGCAATTGTAATGTTACAACTGATTTCTATTTCAAATAAATGCTGTTCGTTTCAACTTATCAAAGAATCTTGAATGAATCAAGTTTTCTACAAATATATAAAGAAGCACAACCCCGAACTTTTGAACAGTGTAAATACTATGGTCTATACTTTGCATTTAACAGCAAAAGCACTTTTATGTGCTTCTATGTAATACTTAATACAAATAAAATCATTACTAGAAATGTGGACAGTAATGTCATTACAGTGAATCTCATATGTTTTATGTTTGCTATTCCTGAATCAGTGAGGGCTGTATAGTTTTCTGCATGTTGTTCACACTTAAACAATGCACTCTCAAGCATCATTAGAAAACATCCTTTTTGAAAGTCTCTGATTTACTGCCATCAGTGAAGTTTACGGTTACTGTTGTTAAATGAACTAAATGAGGATATAAGCCACACACATCTCTTAGCTCTCATTTAGCACCAAGACAGCCACATCACAACCAAATCTGACATTTACAATATGTATTCTTTCGTAAGTGGCTAATCGAATAAGCTTGGAAGAAACTCTATATATTTACATAGGAACAATAAGTCCTACATATTAAAATTACAGGATCAAAACAGGGTCAGATGAATTTCTAAGATGGTTTTGTACATTTTGAAGTCAAGTTTAAAGGTACTAGATGATGTATCTTAGTGGTTAAATGTGGTCAGATTACAGGTTGTGGTTCAAACTCAACAAGGGATAAGCCATCACCATTTGAGCTTAGACCCCAGGTTGCTCAAGGTTTTACTGTAAGTGGCTTTGGATAAATGCATTAGCTAATTGAAGAGTTAGTCATTAGGCTGATGATACACTGAGCAAATTTTTGAGCAATGTTGCTGGGCAACTTTGAGAAATGTTGCCATCAATGGGCAACAAGGTGAGACGAAGAGCCCAAGACCGATCTAAAATATCCAGATAGAAATATGTTACCCATTCTTAATGGAAAAGTGCCCAAGCAACATTTCTCAAAAAAAGTTGTCCCGTGTATCATCAGCCTTAGAAAGGTACCACGGCCATTTTCTTCAGAACAAATGTAAAGAAATAATATTCTAAAGCAGATATACACATATATACCATACAAACAGTTGGTAGAGGATAGAGAGGGTAGTCTACTATCCTACTAAATCACCATACCTACACCAACAAGTCAGGACAGCCATTATGATATGACATACCTATAAACAAACCAGGATGCATCTTTTCATCGTTCACAGCTGAAATCACAGAATGATGGCACAGATCATACATGACTTTGAGATAATAGAGAGTTAAATCTATGTGATTAGTATATTGGCTACTTCTGTCACTCTCTTGTGCTAAAAAGCCTAAGCAGCATGCACTAATAGCTCAGCTCATTGGCTTTCCAGCTACTTTTCAGCAGTAAATCTCTGCGCCAGATGTCTTGGGTGTTAATACCAAACAACAGATGGTTAAATACAACGGGCCAAACGAGGTAGAAACCAAACGAGAAAACTTCAAACAAGCGCGCTGTCTAATGGTTTTTGATGACCTGTCCTACGCTGCTCAGGTATCAGAATCCTCATCAAAAATGTGTAGCATATTGGTGTCTATCCTAATTAGTGCATTATAGCTATATTCCCTATCCTATGTAATTTATTTCATTTTCTTTGTTAAAACAAGCCTGTTTGTCATTACTCACCCTCCGGTCTCCGCTCCCGAATCAGCGCACTCATCTTCAACTGAATTCTTCATCTCTGGTGAAAGTGACAGTAACTTCACATGCCTCCCGTTTTCTCTTCTGCACTTTAACGCTCACGTACACTGCAAAAAAATGAAGGCGACGAAACTCGTTAAAGCTTGGATGAACAACCGACTCCGGTAACGCTGACAGGCACAGATAACAGTGACAAGACACGCGAGAGTCTGTCTGATCCGGTTCGTTCGTGAAGCTTGTGCGTCACCGCCGTTCATTCACTTCAATAGCGGTGCGTTTACCGCTCCCCGGTGGCCCAACGCAGTTAAAGCGAGTACGCACTTTTTGACCAAGAGACGCACATAATGCGAACCCAGTCTGTGGAATGTGGAAATTAGGAATTAAAGAGAGAGAGAGTTCTTTAGCTAAAGCTCTTGTATTATGAAAGGATTAATAATAATATAGGCGCAGTGTTTAATTAGGCTATTTTACAAAAAGATTTACACAATACGAGATTTAGTAGGATACTGTTGAGATATAATTAAAGTAATGTAGGCTACACTCACGTGAGATAAAATCCTTTCTTAAAAAATAAAATAAAAAAGAAACAAATATTCCACATGGAGCAGGTCGCCCTCTCATGGCCGCCATGTTAACATCAACTGACCAGACATTTAATTACTTAATAACTACAAACAAATAAATAACGTTTATTTAGTGCTAAAGTCAACTTACTACATCAAAACAAGTGCAATTCACAGGTCCACACAAACAGCGTTGACGATGTAATCAAATTTCATGCATTGAGGCTGATAAATGTCAGTATCTCTTTCTTTAGATTACTTATTTCTACCAACCCATTGCTACACTCTTAAAAATAAAGGTGCTTCACGATGCCATAGAAGAACCCTTTTGTCTAAATGGTTCCATAAAGAACATTTAACACCTGAAGAACCTTTCTGTTTGACAAAAGGTGCTTTGTGGCGAAATAAGGTTCCTCAGATTACAAAAACGCAAGAAAGAGATGGTTCTTTAAAGAACCTTTGACTGAATGGTTCTTTGTGGAAGCAAAAATGGTTCTTCTATGGCATCGCTTGAAGAACCTTTTGAAGCACCTTTATTTTTAAGAGTGTATAGCTGTATTCTGAGTACCAACGCTTACATATAACACACTGTACACTGGAGAAATAAAGAAAGAAATGTCAGACTTGACAAAATATATTTTATTGACAGACAAAATTATTTCTTAATGAAATAATATGCAATAAACGTGAATTGAGCTGCAACTGCAACTGCAACATGCCGTCATTCAAACAATCAGATATTTTGGAAAGCTATTTACACAAATATATTAGATTATTTATATGAAAACAGGTGGTAAAAATACAATCTCTAAAAATGTCACTGTATGGTGACTTTGCAAGTGAAACTTAAGGCAGTCATCTTTGTCAGAGTGTTACATTTCTTGCATTAAAAACCCTTAAGGTTCCCTTCCCTAAGGGTTTCTGCCAAAAGGTCTGATTCTAGCTAGTCAATGTACCCCTCCGGTTCCAAAAGAAGATATTGTTCAAGTGGCTTTGGTATGGGGAGCCTGGGAATGAGTGAGCAGCAGTTTTTCCCAAACTCTTTCCTCAGTGCAGACCGACACAGATGCTGCAAACTACGTGGTTTATACTCCAGTGCAAAGAGAGACTCATAAAAGGTTCTGTGAAGCTAAAACAAATAAATAAAAAATAATAATTTGTGTATTAATATGGTACAATAATACCAACAGCATCAGCATGCATTGACTCATTCCAAAATTAAAACCTTTTAGCATTGTTTTGCTACACTATTTTTGAAACTTTTATTCTACATGTGAATCATGTTTCCAAAGCCTTCGTCTTGTAATGAATGCAAAAACCCTTGTAAAATGATGAAAGACTTACGTGAAAAATATCCTCGGGTATAGCCTCAACCCATTTGGAGGTCACAGGAACAAGTGTGTATGAGTTAAACAGGATTTCCACAGTTTTAGGTGCCTCTGCGCAGGCTGTTAATACCTTAAAACCAAAAAATACAAATGAAAATAATTTATTTAAGTGACCACACCAAAAAGCAGATAAAAGAAAGATGAATAAGACTTTAAAACAGCCTTTTTTATTGAAGAATGTTTATGCCATGAAATAAAACGATTGTTTAATGTATAGAATAAAACTCAGGGCTATTATCTTAGTGTTCACCTTCAGCAGTGCTTGTGGCCAGACTTTAATAGAGCCCCGATTTAACAAGGTCTGAACAACCCTGTGAGGTTCCCACCCTTGCCGAACCACAGAGCTTTGTAGAACACTCGATAACGGTGAACATCCGTTATAGTCAATGGCACTGATATCAGCCCCATGGTCCAAGAGAAGCTCCACCACCTTAAGCTGAACATTGCGGGCAGCCTTGTGAAGAGGACTGCGGCGTTCTTCATCAGACAAATTAATCTGAGCTCCATAGGCCAGGAGGAGACGACAGATCTCGAGGTATTGTTCATCTTGGCTGTTGTCTGTCTTTTCTGGGGCAACTCCACAAACCACCCCCAATGGCGTTTCACCCGAAGAGCTGCCATGGTTCACACAGGCTCCGAATCGTAGGTACAACTGTGCATGGTGGGGCAGACCATGTCTAGATGCCACATGCAGTGGTGTTTCCTCCTCTTCTTCACTGGGTGAGTTCACTTTGGCACCATATCTCACCAAGGCTTTTGCACAACTTAAAGAGATTAAATATTATTTATATTATATTAGTATGGATTTCATATTAGTTTGTACTAGTGTATAATGACATATTTGACTATTATATTTATATTTTTACAAATACTTTAAAATTATACCTACGATTATATTTATTATAAGGTGTAATGATACATAGTGAATTATGTATCAAATTCATATGATGATACCGTAGTGATTGTGGTGTTCTGCAGAGATGTAAGGCAGTCAGTCCCTCGTCTGTCATCTGGTTAGGATTAGCTCCATGTTCCAGCAGCAGCTCTACACATTCAGTGTTGGCGTTTGCACAGGCCTCATGAAGTGCTGCTTTTCCTCCTGCGATAAGGTTGGGATGTGCGCCGTGTTCCAGTAAATATTGCAGACATTCAGAGAAACCTTGTGCGGCAGCAATACACAGTGGGCTTGTCAGTTCTCTTTTATACTCCAAAGACCAAAGACCTGGAATGGGAAATACTGTAGGTGTCAGACTGTCACAAATTATGTGTTTGAATTATTGAATGAATCTTATAAAAAACACACCAAAATTATACTTAAAAAAAAAATACATATATTACTGTTCAAAGGTTTGGGGTTAGTTAGATTTATTTTTTTCTGAAAGGAATTAACACTGTAATTCAGAAAGAATGCATTAAAGTGATGAAAAGTGACAGTCGAGACTTTTTAGATGTTTCTTTTCATCTACTTGAAACAAATACTGTTCTTTTGAACTTTTGTGGTACTTTTATCAAAAAGTGCATTAAGGAATCCACAAAAAGATTAAGCAGCACAACTGTTTTCAACAGTGATAATAAAGCATTAAAGCCCCAAGAAGCCGTGGTTTACAGTGAATTTATAACAGCTAAGGGGCATTGTTAGAATGTAAAACCCCCTTAGCTGTTATAAATTCACTGTAAACCACGGCTTCATGGGGCTTATTGCTTTTATAAAACGGTTATTCCATGTACATAGTACGGTTTCACAAAATAAAACAGAGCAAATAAAATGTAATGATATTAATAAAAACAGTATTCTTCCACCAAACAATGTAGTTCCTCAGAATCAGTTGTGGTTGCAACAAAGTGGTTGCTGAGCAACAGACAAATGTAAACAAAGGTGTATGTTTGTAGAGTAATTTACAACAGCTTCAAACGTGGCTCAGCCAATCAGAATCAAGGAAACTATCCCTTTTATAATAATAAGAAAAATCTTACTGACCCAAAACTATTGAATGGTAGTGTATGTCAAACCATTTAGGCATTTAGAAATTAGATAAATGTTTTTCAGAATAGATCATACTCTAACAATTTAACTAAAATAACAGAAACGTCTGCTAATTGGTTAAAAATATAAATAAATTAAAATATTGAAAGTAGAAATAGTACAAAAAAGTCTAAAAATAATCGTTTAAAATGCTCAATAAAAGAAAAATAAATATATATAAAAATGCATCTAAATATATAAATCTAATCAAATTTGTCCACAGCAGCAACATACAATTTTCGCTTCTTCTCTGATATCAGAGAATAAACTCAATATTTGTTTCATTCATTGATACAGCACAAAAAACAAACAATCTTTTTGATTCACCTCCAAAGTTTCTATCCCACAAATGACTGTTTTTACCTGAGGGTCCAAAGTTGGTGTCTGTGTGAGCTTGCCACTCAAGTTCCTCACGGCTCACATTGTAAAACACATCAACATCAATATAGTTCCTTTTGAGGAGGTTACGAAGCCCTCTTGTGTCTCCCTTCACTAAAGCTCTATAGAGCCATAAGGAGCGTAAATGAGCTCTTTCCCAATGATCCTGTCCTAACTCACAGTCATCATCCAGCAGAGCCTGCCATCCATTCAGCTGCACGGTGGAACAGAGGTTCTCAAAGCGCATAGTTCTTAGCATCCTCTTACCTTTTCAAATGGCTTAGGCTTTCAAGGACTTGAGTTTATATAGTGCTAGTCATGTTTTCCTATGGCTTCAAGCACTTTTTGCCTCTATTTTTAGTAAGCCATTGTTCTCCATCAGTTGGTCATAGCTTACTGGGGCCATTTTTAGTTGTTGATGTATGAGATAGATGCTAAATCCTTTGAGCTTCTGCCATCTATGCCTGTTTGTTGCCTTTTGTTTTATTTGAATAATAGACTTGTCTTTCAGGGCCATTTAAGACAAGCTCCATTGTTAAACGGATCAGATTTTAAATGCTACTTCCATGTATGCTAAAAAGTGGCTGCAGTGTTACACGTTAAATATTTACAGTAGAAGCAGAAAGTTTAATTGCAATGGCAAAAAACTCTTGGTTGTATGAGATCATTAATTTCACGGGCACACCAGGAAAATCTTTACTGGAATCTGCAGAATGAGTCGTAGGGGTGTTGCATGGAGACAGACCCAAACAGCAACTCGCATCAGGGCTCTTGAGTGTTGACCTGTGCATGGCATTCATATGCACAGAAGATTACCACAATCCCTTAGAAATCCTGTGTCAACTCCACACAGATTCCTCATCACAGTAATGCTGCATTCACCCACAGATAGTATGAAGCACAATGCTGTGAGTTAAGTGAAAAGGGACTTGTAGAGCATGGCACATTTAGTCTATTTTAGAAGATGCAAGCTTTGTTATCCTTGCATGAAAAGCTTCAGTATGCCAGTGTGTCTCATGTAAGATGCCTGTCTCATCAAAAAGGAGTGCAGGGAATGTGAGGGGTGTTTACTAGCAGACACGCTGTCCGTGGTAAAAGCCTGGATTACAGTATGACTCATACATGTCATATACATATCCAGATGATATCCAATTTACAGCACGTCATTACCAAAACAGTTAAATCTGATTGGTCACTGGATTTTTTTTTTATATTCTGTGATAATGAAAATGTGATAATGAAATTTATAAACTATGTATTAAGCTATTTTAGAAGCCTGTTAAGTGCACCAGGTAAGCTGTATCCCATTCTGGGAACCAGAATACAAATTTCAACATATGTTGGTGTTATTCACAACAGATGCACAACATATGCTGCATTTCAACAGGATATTGAAGCTCAAGAACATGCCTGATATGAATATATATAGGAGTATAACTGAATTTTATAATTTTATTAGGTTTTAGTTTATACTTTAAAAAAGTCCTCTCTGGAACATTTTGAATGCACAAACATTAATGTACACATTTCTGCAGGCTTCAGACCAACATGATGCTGATATATATATATATAAATCATTGTCTTCCCTAAAATAACATTAGACACTCATTGTTTCATTATAAATCTCAGTTCTATTCATCAAATCTGACTCACCCCATTTCTGAGCAGTCCACAGCAGTTCATCGCTCTGAAATTCAAGAACTTTGTTCAGTTGCTCTGGATCAGAGAATCCATCCTGCATGTCTCTCCAGTGGTGGGTTAGAAGGTCATTGAGAACAGGGGGACAAAGGAAGTCCATCCCTGGTTGTTTATAACCCTTGGTCTTTTCTTTCCTGACACCCTGACTGCTGTCTAAAGACGACCGCCTTCTCTCTGTCAAGAATGTGGCCTTTCGATTGACAATACACGCCCCACTGCCTTGGGAGAGCATGGCTAATATTGACAATCCTTTCCACTTCTTACCTGTCTGATTTTATGGCTATTTATATCATCACTGTTGCTCTATATCTTGTATTTTTAGTACAAATGACATGTGATCAGCAGGGTAATTGCATGACAAGGGGGCCTTGATCATTGTTTTCATCAACAACACAGAGGCCAGAGAGGTCAGTTCGATAAATATGCCAGATGCACAGCTGAATGGAAGGCATTGCTGATGATATCACCACTGCACAAGACAAGAATAGAATCAAACTCTCCATTTCAACAAATCATGAGGTGCGACGGCATTGTCCTCCAATCACAGCTGACCGGGAATCTGATCCTCACCGGTGTTTTACATTGTGACCTTAATTCCAAAAGTGCCCTGAGCTGTCAACTGTAATTCCAGTGAGAAGTGAAAGGGCATCAGTTTCTCCTTGATGCAGACTATTTAGTTTATTTAACATTAACTGTGCTGATCACTGGAATTAAGTCAAAACAATTTGTTATACATAGGGCTTTAAGGGTTCTTATTGCTGTTATATGCAGTTCTTATGCAGCTGTGTAGTTGCATGTGAAAGATGTCATTAGCTGCACTTTCATGTGACCTCACATGTAACCATAAACATGGGCTGCTGAATTTAAAATATCTGGCAATGAGCTGATGACATACCTGAGTATTTAATGGCTGTACTTATGTACCATCAAATATGTTGAAGCAATGAGGACAAATTCAAGTTAATGGTTTGTTGCTTTATATTTTACAATGTGGGAGAGACAATAAACTTTAGCTTTAGAACTTTAGCTTCTCAGTTTTAGCTTTGGTTGAAGGGAACTTTATATTGCATTTTTGTTTGCCGCATATTTTTTCACAATGTGTATTACAAAAAGAACTGAAAACCCTCAGTTTAGTATTTCAGAAGGTCTACAGACTGGGAGAAATGCTGGGAGCTGTAACAATTACACACATGAAAGGGGTTCCCTGCTGGAAAAAAAACAGCTAAAACCAACCTAACCCTGGTTGGCTGGTTTTAGCTGGTCACAGCTGGTCAGTAGGCTGGTTTTTGACCACTTCTTTAGCTGGTCAGGCTGGGAAAGGTGGCCAACCAGCTAAAACCAGCTTGGCCAGGCTGGGAGACCAGCTAAAACCAGAAACTTTCAGCATCTTAGGCTGGATTTAGCTGTTTTTTTCCAGCAGGGTTCTATACAAAATACTTTAAATTTTTAAATAAAAATGTAAAATCATTTTTGAAGCGGTGTTGATTGATGGGATAAAAAATATGCCAATTCTGCAATTAAGTGTGAAAACCAAACTCTAGTAAAACTTCAACAGTGTGCATTTAATCATACATTTTCCAGCATGTTTGTGTTGTACTTACCCAACAGTACCGCTGGGGGGAGGTCAACATCAGGATCTTTCATCCAATCATCATTTGACAGCTCTATGATGATATTTGGATTTTCTTTGCTTGCCTCTGTGAGAAGAGTCTGCACACATGCATAGTCCTCCTTACGTTGTGCTTCTTTAAGAGCCTTAACAAATTCTGATTCAACAGGGTAATCTAATACAATGTCGCCTGACATTGTTTGGTTAACACTCTCAGTAGGGTTTTCCTCTTTCCCACTAAGTCTGAGACTGTAATAAGTTTCATATGTGGCACATCTGTTGTTGTTCTCTGTGGTTACATCTAAATATAGACAGGTCCAACTGTAAGTCGATCTAAATGTTTATAAGACTGGCGTGAGCATTTACAACGTGCACACCCACAGTGAAATCTACCAGAGTGGAGCAACAAAAAAACAGTGTACTAATAAATTGTACATTTTGTATCACACTCGCAATACAACCTATTTTAATTCTGTGCGACTTCAGAAAGTCTTAAATTTACAAACTTCATGTGTAAGCATAGATTTCACAGTAAGGATCTGATTTAGGAGACGTGTTTCTAAATACAGTTCTATGAGTGATGGATTATAGACAGCGAGAGAGGATCTGTGGACATGCTCTTCTCACTAGACATAAACCTGGTGAGCAGCTGCATGCCAGCAGTAGCAGAACAGTCAATCAATCAAGTCAACAATATTATGCTGTTCTGAGAAGAGCGGTTCACAGAGCTACTGTAAGCCTCTAATCTGTCCTGTACTGCTTTAACAGAATACACAAATGGGTCTCTGAAAGAGCAACTCTTTAACCTCCGTGCTAAATAGGATTCAAACTAGTCTCCAGTACCTCCCCACATTTTTGTTTTCCAGCTATAGCATCCAAAATAATAGGTAATAGGTCAACTATTCCACGATTCTGGGAGTGGGTAGTGGCGTCGTTTGCTCTCCAGTCCAGCAGGTGTCAGGGAGGAGTCGCAGAGCCAGAGCAGGAGCGGGTTTGTTTTCCTTAGCCGTTAGCATATGAAGCTCTTGGAAAAGATGCCCGTATCTGTCATGATGGCTGAATTTGATGAAAAGCTGCTGTTGCAGTTTGAAACTCAAGAGCTGGAGGTAAAGCAGACGGAGAGATTTATATATTAATGCTTTTATTCCGCAGATGTTTGTTATCTGGTAAACTGCTACAGTAACTTGGTTGTCAGCTGAACAACACTAGTCATGTAAAGACAACACTAGGCATAAATATAAGATAAAATAAATACAAATGTTGTTATTGCGGAATATAACTTATGTGTAAGGGTTTATGAAGTTTTGTGTGTAGTAATAATAAAATCATTTTCTTTGTGCACGTGGTTAACTATTATCGTATAACAGGCATGTTTGTCTGGCAGTTTATATGTAAGTTGTCATATTAATCTATTTAATATTCATCGTTTAAATTGTATCCTAGGCTCCTGGTGGCATTGCTACGCCTCAAGTGTATTCCCAGTTACTAGTCCTGTATCTCCTGCACAATGACTTGTGAGTATGTTACATATATATTTAATGTTGATTCATATTTATATTATCAGTTGATTCTCTCATAACATTAATTTGCTTTATGCAGGAATAATGCCAGATACCTTTGGAAACGGATACCACAGGCAATCAAAACAGTGAGTTTTAAATTTGGATCCAATTAGTCTAACATAAAGCTAAATCAATTTCAGGTCTCTGATACAGATTTTAATTACAGGCAAACCCAGAGCTGGCTGCTATATGGGCCGTAGGACAACGTATCTGGCAGCGAGATTTTCCAGGGATCTACACAGCAATTGATGCTTACCAGTGGTCTGAAAACATTCTCCCTGTGATGGAAGCTTTAAGAGGTACTGAGATCATGTGGTTTGGGGTTTATGCTGTATTTTATTTTCTATTCCTAAAATGAAATTTATAATGAAGTGGCATAGAATGACCTTGACATTTTTGTCTGCTCTGTGGTTCTTCTTATCTTTTTAATTACATGTCCTCCTCGGTATGATCTGGCATTTAAGAGATGGTAGGGTCGCCATTCTTGGCAGAGTAGTGGAATAAAAGCATTAATTTCCAGCATTTATTTGTTGATGTTATTTATATGTTGATATAAAACAATCAGCTGTGTTTCCAACAAATGTCAGTATGGGGTAAAGGAGAGATCTAATTATGCGCTTTAGATTGCCAAGCAAATTCCTAGACCGATTCAGACAATGTAACAGGATATAATGTTCTGTGCACTTCCATGCCTGTGTTCTTTGTCTTTATAATTAAATACATGGCTAGATTGATTTGATTTGAATTTTTTTAGTGAGAGAGAGAGAGAATAAAAATAGGTTTCTATTTCCTGGCAGAATTCACTGTTGTCAATCAACCTCTACTTCAAGTTAATTGCTGTCAGATTTTGTTTTTTTTATACTTTGTACATGACATGTTCTGTGTGATTATTAGCTTTCTCTTTTACAAGGATCAAAATGTGGATGGATGTGTAAGAAAAAATTTACATTTATCCTGGGAAGTGGCACTTATCTTGCTCCCAGATTCCATTTGAAGTGGTTCAGGACTAAACTTAGCTCAGGCATTAACTTCGCATATTCACTGGCCAAGTGTGAGTCCTTTGAATGATGACTGTTTGCAGGGACAATTAAAGACTGAAGTTACTTTATCAATACTTTGTCATTTTCTTGTTAAAAAAGTAAGATGGCAACAATTCTTTTGCAATCTCTTGTCCATATTTAATATAGTATCTGCAGGGATCATGCTTAAACACAGCCTTCATTTGATCCCCCATGTGCCAGCACCTGACCCACCCAGGCCAAGGATAGGTTAAAAATAACCCTTTCCATGTGTCCATGCATGGGTTCCCTATGTACTGTGTTTTAAGACATCAACGGTTGTTTTTTACAAGCAAATTACTCAAGAATATTTGAACAATAATTTATTTTGAAAAATCAAACATTTAGAGTGATTTGTGGGTTGTTCCTCAAAATGAAATATAATATCCTCTGAATTCAAGGGGGGGAAAAAGAATGGTGTAGGTGAATGTATATTATTTTTTTGTTGTTATTTGTCATTTATTTAAGGTGACTAGTCAAAATAGACTGCTTAGTGCACAATTTAGTGTTTTCTTGTAAAAAATATCATAATTATTCTGTGCAGGACAGAAATTAGCAATACAAATTCAGAGGGTGTTTTGTAACGGACAGGATTTGTTTTCTTGACATGAAACTTGTTTGTCACCCCTCCAATATTTCAACATTGAAATTTCACTGTACAGGAAAGGGTAGGGGTGTAATGGTATCCTCGTGACACAACACCTGGCTTTAAAGGGGTGGGGGCTTTTGCTTCTCCAAAAATGAATCTTGAAAACAAGTGGATAGGAATGTGTGCTCTGATTGGTTGGAGGAATGGCATGTCATCCACTGGCCGAGGGTAGTATAAAGACCAGGGCCACTTTGCCCCAGAACAGATCTGACAACTGCAAGGAATCATTTACTGCCGTGCCACAGCTTATTTTAA